>NC_053148.1:19508044-19722460 GCF_016808335.1 Panicum virgatum | reverse complement strand
TGTGCTTAATTGCACCATTTCAACCCGTTTTGCATCGGATTTCGTCTATTAACGAAACATTGCCAAATGCACCAAAACACTATGAAACACACAAAAACATGAGTTTAGGGATCAATTGGGTGGATCGGGTGCGTTCGTTTTAAAAAATTGTGACGCGGCTTCATGGCACGAACTTGTGCATTAATTCTACCATTCCAGCCCGCATTGCATCGACTTTCGTGCAGTAACGAAACAATCCAAATGCATCCAAACACTATGAAATGCACCAAATCATGTGTTTACGGTCCAATGGGATGTATCGGGTGCGTTCGTTGCGAAATATTTCCGATGCGACTTCATAGCACAAACTTGTCCATTACTTGCACCATTTCAACCTATTGTGCACCAAATTTCGTGTAGTAATGAAACATTGCCAAATTCACCCAACACAACGAAATGCTCCAAAACATGAGTTTGGGGTCCAATGGGCTGGATTGGGTGCGTTCGTTGCGAAAAATTCCGATGCGACATTATGGCACAAATTTGTGCATTGATTGCACTAGTTCAACCCGTTTTGCACCAAGTTTCGTGTAGTAACGGAACATTGACAAATACACTCAAACACTACGAATCGCACAAAAACATGAGTTTAGGGTCCAATGGGGTGGATCGGGTGCGTTCGTTGCGAAAAATTCCAATGCGACTTCATGGCACAAATTTGTGCATTAATTGCACCAGTTCAACCTATTTTGCACCAAGTTTTGTGTAGTAACGAAAGATTGCCAAATGCACCCAAACACTATGAAACGCACCAAAACATGAGTTTAGGGTCCAATGGGGTGGATCGGGTGGATTCGTTGCAAAAAAAGTCGGATGCGAATTCGTTGCACGAACTTTTGCATTAATTGCTACAGTTCAGCCTGTTTTGCACCGAGTATCATGCAGTAACAAAACAATCCAAAATGCACCCAAATACTACAAAACGCACCAATACATGAGTTAAGATTCCAATGAGGGGGATCGGGTGTGTGTCAATTGTGAAAAATTCCGATGCGACTTCATGGCACAAACTTGTGCATTAATTGCACCATTTCAACCCGTTTTGCATCGGATTTCGTCTATTAATGAAACATTGCCAAATGCACCCAAACACTACGAAACACATAAAAACATGAGTTTAGGGATCAATTGGGTGGGTCGGGTGCGTTCGTTTTAAAAAATTGTGACGCGGCTTCATGGCACGAACTTGTGCATTAATTCTACCATTCCAGCCCGCATTGCATCGACTTTCGTGCAGTAACGAAACAATCCAAAATGCACCCAAACACTATGAAATGCACCAAATCATGTGTTTACGGTCCAATGGGATGTATCGGGTGCGTTCGTTGCGAAAAATTTCCGATGCGACTTCATAGCACAAACTTGTCCATTACTTGCACCATTTCAACCTATTGTGCACCGAATTTCGTGTAGTAATGAAACATTGCCAAATTCACCCAACACAACGAAATGCTCCAAAACATGAGTTTGGGGTCCAATGGACTGGATTGGGTGCGTTCGTTGCGAAAAATTCCGATGCGACATTATGGCACAAATTTGTGCATTGATTGCACTAGTTCAACCCGTTTTGCACCAAGTTTCGTGTAGTAACGGAACATTGACAAATACACTCAAACACTACGAATCGCACAAAAACATGAGTTTAGGGTCCAATGGGGTGGATCGGGTGCGTTCGTTGCGAAAAATTCCAATGCGACTTCATGGCACAAATTTGTCCATTAATTGCACCGGTTCAACCTATTTTGCACCAAGTTTTGTGTAGTAACGAAAGATTGCCAAATGCACCCAAACACTATGAAACGGACCAAAACAAGAGTTTAGGGTCCACTTGGTTGGATCGGGTGTGTTCATTTCGAAAAATTCCAATGCGACTTCATGGCACGTACTTGTGCGTTAATTGTACCAGTTCAACCTATTTTGCACCAAGTTTTGTGTAGTAACGAAAGATTGCCAAATGCACCCGAACACTATGAAACACACCAAAACATGAGTTTAGGGTCCACTTGGTTGGATCGGGTGTGTTCATTGCGAAAAATTCCAATGCGACTTCATGGCACGTACTTGTGCGTTAATTGTACCAGTTCAACCTATTTTGCACCAAGTTTTGTGTAGTAACGAAAGATTGCCAAATGCACCCAAACACTATGAAACGCACCAAAACATGAGTTTAGGGTCCACTTGGTTGGATTGAGTGTGTTCATTGCGAAAAATTCCAAGGCGACTTCATGGCACGTACTTGTGCGTTAATTGCACCGGTTCAACCTATTTTGCACCAAGTTTTGTGTAGTAACGAAAGATTGCCAAATGCACCCAAACACTATGAAACGCACCAAAACATGAGTTTAGGGTCCAATGGGGTGGATCGGGTGGATTCGTTGCAAAAAAAGTCGAATGCGAATTCGTGGCACGAAATTTTGCATTAATTGCTCCAGTTCAGCCTGTTTTGCACCGAGTTTCATGCAGTAACAAAACAATCCAAAATGCACCCATATACTACAAAACGCACCAATACATGAGTTAAGATTCCAATGAGGGGGATCGGGTGTGTCAATTGTGAAAAATTCCGATGTGACTTCATGGCACAAACTTGTGCATTAATTGCACCATTTCAACCCGTTTTGCATCGGATTTCGTCTATTAACGAAACATTGCCAAATGCACCAAAACACTATGAAACACACAAAAACATGAGTTTAGGGATCAATTGGGTGGATCGGGTGCGTTCGTTTTAAAAAATTGTGACGCGGCTTCATGGCACGAACTTGTGCATTAATTCTACCATTCCAGCCCGCATTGCATCGACTTTCGTGCAGTAACGAAACAATCCAAAATGCATCCAAACACTATGAAATGCTCCAAATCATGTGTTTACGGTCCAATGGGATGTATCGGGTGCGTTCGTTGCGAAATATTTCCGATGCGACTTCATAGCACAAACTTGTCCATTACTTGCACCATTTCAACCTATTGTGCACCAAATTTCGTGTAGTAATGAAACATTACCAAATTCACCCAACACAACGAAATGCTCCAAAACATGAGTTTGGGGTCCAATGGGCTGGATTGGGTGCGTTCGTTGCGAAAAATTCCGATGCGACATTATGGCACAAATTTGTGCATTGATTGCACTAGTTCAACCCGTTTTGCACCAAGTTTCGTGTAGTAACGGAACATTAACAAATACACTCAAACACTATGAATCGCACAAAAACATGAGTTTAGGGTCCAATGGGGTGGATCGGGTGCGTTCGTTGCGAAAAATTCCAATGCGACTTCATGGCACAAATTTGTGCATTAATTGCACCAGTTCAACCTATTTTGCACCAAGTTTTGTGTAGTAACGAAAGATTGCCAAATGCACCCAAACACTATGAAACGCACCAAAACATGAGTTTAGGGTCCAATGGGGTGGATCGGGTGGATTCGTTGCAAAAAAAGTCGGATGCGAATTCGTTGCACGAACTTTTGCATTAATTGCTACAGTTCAGCCTGTTTTGCACCGAGTATCATGTAGTAACAAAACAATCCAAAATGCACCCAAATACTACAAAACGCACCAATACATGAGTTAAGATTCCAATGAGTGGGATCGGGTGTGTCAATTGTGAAAAATTCCGATGCGACTTCATGGCACAAACTTGTGCATTAATTGCACCATTTCAACCCATTTTGCATCGGATTTCGTCTATTAATGAAACATTGCCAAATGCACCCAAACACTACGAAACACAAAAAAACATGAGTTTAGGGATCAATTGGGTGGGTCGAGTGTGTTTGTTTTAAAAAATTCTGACGCGGCTTCATGGCACGAACTTTTGCATTAATTCTACCATTCCAGCCCGCATTGCATCGACTTTCGTGCAGTAACGAAACAATCCAAAATGCACCCAAACACTATGAAATGCACCAAATCATGTGTTTACGGTCCAATGGGATGTATCGGGTGCGTTCGTTGCGAAAAATTTCCGATGCGACTTCATAGCACAAACTTGTCCATTACTTGCACCATTTCAACCTATTGTGCACCGAATTTCGTGTAGTAATGAAACATTGCCAAATGCACCCAACACTACGAAATGCTCCAAAACATGAGTTTGGGGTCCAATGGGCTGGATTGGGTGCGTTCGTTGCGAAAAATTCCGATGCGACATTATGGAACAAATTTGTGCATTGATTGCACTAGTTCAACCCGTTTTGCACCAAGTTTCGTGTAGTAACGGAACATTGACAAATACACCCAAACACTACGAATCGCACAAAAACATGAGTTTAGGGTCCAATGGGGTGGATCGGGTGCGTTCGTTGCGAAAAATTCCAATGCGACTTCATGGCACAAATTTGTACATTAATTGCACCGGTTCAACCTATTTTGCACCAAGTTTTGTGTAGTAACAAAAGATTGCCAAATGCACCCAAACACTATGAAACGCACCAAAATATGAGTTTAGGGTCCAATGGGGTGGATCGGGTGGATTCGCTGCAAAAAACTCGGATGCGAATTCGTTGCACGAACTTTTGCATTAATTGCTCCAGTTCAGCCTGTTTTGCACCGAGTTTCATGCAGTAATAAAACAATCCAAAATGCACCCAAATACTACAAAACAGTTAATATTCCAATGAGGGGGATCGGGTGTGTCAATTGTGAAAAATTCCGATGCGACTTCATGGCACAAACTTGTGCATTAATTGCACCATTTCAACCCGTTTTGCATCGGATTTCGTCTATTAACGAAACATTGACAAATGCACCCAAACACTACGAAACACACAAAAAACATGAGTTTAGGGATCAATTGGGGGGATCAAGTACGTACGTTTTAAAAAATTCTGACGCGGCTTCATGGCACGAACTTGTGCATTAATTCTACCATTCCAGCCCGCATTGCATCGACTTTCGTGCAGTAACGAAACAATCTAAAATGCACCCAAACACTATGAAATGCACCAAATCATGTGTTTGCGGTCCAATGGGGTGTATCGGGTGCGTTCATTGCGAAAAATTTCCGATGCGACTTCATAGCACAAACTTGTCCATTAATTGCACCAGTTCAACCTATTTTGCACCGAATTTCGTGTAGTAATGAAACATTGCCAAATGCACCCAACACTACGAAATGCTCAAAAACATGAGTTTAGGGTCTAATGGGGTGGATTGGGTGCGTTCGTTGCGAAAAATTCCGATGCGACTTTATGGCACAAACTTGTGCATTGATTGCACCAGTTCAACCCGTTTTGCACCATGTTTCGTGTAGTAATGAAATATTGATGAGGACACCCAAACACTACGAAACGCACAAAAAATGAGTGTAGGGTCCAATGGGGTGGATCGGGTGCGTTCGTTGCAAAAAATTCCAATGCGACTTCATGGCACAAACTTGTGCATTAATTGCACAAGTTCAACCCATTTTGCACCGAGTTCCGTGTAGTATCGAAACATTGCCAAATGCACCGAAATGCTACGCAATGTAATAAAACAAGAGTTTAGGGTCCACTTGGTTGGATTGGGTGTGTTCATTGCGAAAAATTCCAAGGCGACTTCATGGCACGTACTTGTGCGTTAATTGCACCGGTTCAACCTATTTTACACCAAGTTTTGTGTAGTAACGAAAGATTGCCAAATGCACCCAAACACTATGAAACGGACCAAAACAAGAGTTTAGGGTCCACTTGGTTGGATTGAGTGTGTTCATTGCGAAAAATTCCAAGGCGACTTCATGGCACGTACTTGTGCGTTAATTGCACCGGTTCAACCTATTTTGCACCAAGTTTTGTGTAGTAACGAAAGATTGCCAAATGCACCCAAACACTATGAAACGCACCAAAACATGAGTTTAGGGTCCAATGGGGTGGATCGGGTGGATTCGTTGCAAAAAAAGTCGGATGCGAATTCGTGGCACGAACTTTTGCATTAATTGCTCCAGTTCCGCCTGTTTTGCACCGACTTTCATGCAGTAACAAAACAATCCAAAATGCACCCAAATACTACAAAACGGACCAATACCTAAGTTAAGATTCCAATGAGGGGGATCGGGTGTGTCAATTGTGAAAAATTCCGATGCGACTTCATGGCACAAACTTGTGCATTAATTGCACCATTTCAACCCGTTTTGCATCGGATTTCGTCTATTAATGAAACATTGCCAAATGCACCCAAACACTACGAAACACATAAAAACATGAGTTTAGGGATCAATTGGGTGGGTCGGGTGTGTTCGTTTTAAAAAATTCTGACGCGGCTTCATGGCACGAACTTTTGCATTAATTCTACCATTCCAGCCCGCATTGCATCGACTTTCGTGCAGTAACGAAACAATCCAAAATGCACCCAAACACTATGAAATGCACCAAATCATGTGTTTACGGTCCAATGGGATGTATCGGGTGCGTTCGTTGCGAAAAATTTCCGATGTGACTTCATAGCACAAACTTGTCCATTACTTGCACCATTTCAACCTATTGTGCACCGAATTTCGTGTAGTAATGATACATTGCCAAATGCACCCAACACTACAAAATGCTCCAAAACATGAGTTTGGGGTCCAATGGGCTGGATTGGGTGCGTTCGTTGCGAAAAATTCCGATGCGACATTATGGCACAAATTTGTGCATTGATTGCACTAGTCAACCCGTTTTGCAGCAAGTTTCGTGTAGTAACGGAACATTGACAAATACACCCAAACAGTACGAAACGCACAAAAACATGAGTTTAGGGTCCAATGGGGTGGATCGGGTGCGTTCGTTGCAAAAAATTCCAATGCGACTTCATGGCACAAATTTGTGCATTAATTGCACCGGTTCAACCTATTTTGCACCAAGTTTTGTGTAGTAACGAAAGATTGCCAAATACACCCAAACACTATGAAACGGACCAAAACAAGAGTTTAGGGTCCACTTGGTTGGATCGGGTGTGTTCATTGCGAAAAATTCCAATGCGACTTCATGGCACGTACTTGTCCATTACTTGCACCATTTCAACCTATTGTGCACCGAATTTCGTGTAGTAATGAAACATTGCCAAATGCACCCAACACTACGAAATGCTCCAAAACATGAGTTTGGGGTCCAATGGGCTGGATTGGGTGCGTTCGTTGCGAAAAATTCCGATGCGACATTATGGCACAAATTTGTGCATTGATTGCACTAGTTCAACCCGTTTTGCACCAAGTTTCGTGTAGTAACGGAACATTGACAAATACACCCAAACACTACGAATCGCACAAAAACATGAGTTTAGGGTCCAATGGGGTGGATCGGGTGCGTTCGTTGCGAAAAATTCCAATGCGACTTCATGGCACAAATTTGTACATTAATTGCACCGGTTCAACCTATTTTGCACCAAGTTTTGTGTAGTAACAAAAGATTGCCAAATGCACCCAAACACTATGAAACGCACCAAAATATGAGTTTAGGGTCCAATGGGGTGGATCGGGTGGATTCGCTGCAAAAAACTCGGATGCGAATTCGTTGCACGAACTTTTGCATTAATTGCTCCAGTTCAGCCTGTTTTGCACCGAGTTTCATGCAGTAATAAAACAATCCAAAATGCACCCAAATACTACAAAACAGTTAATATTCCAATGAGGGGGATCGGGTGTGTCAATTGTGAAAAATTCCGATGCGACTTCATGGCACAAACTTGTGCATTAATTGCACAAGTTCAACCCATTTTGCACCGAGTTCCGTGTAGTATCGAAACATTGCCAAATGCACCGAAATGCTACGCAATGTAATAAAACAAGAGTTTAGGGTCCACTTGGTTGGATTGGGTGTGTTCATTGCGAAAAATTCCAAGGCGACTTCATGGCACGTACTTGTGCGTTAATTGCACCGGTTCAACCTATTTTACACCAAGTTTTGTGTAGTAACGAAAGATTGCCAAATGCACCCAAACACTATGAAACGGACCAAAACAAGAGTTTAGGGTCCACTTGGTTGGATTGAGTGTGTTCATTGCGAAAAATTCCAAGGCGACTTCATGGCACGTACTTGTGCGTTAATTGCACCGGTTCAACCTATTTTGCACCAAGTTTTGTGTAGTAACGAAAGATTGCCAAATGCACCCAAACACTATGAAACGCACCAAAACATGAGTTTAGGGTCCAATGGGGTGGATCGGGTGGATTCGTTGCAAAAAAAGTCGGATGCGAATTCGTGGCACGAACTTTTGCATTAATTGCTCCAGTTCCGCCTGTTTTGCACCGACTTTCATGCAGTAACAAAACAATCCAAAATGCACCCAAATACTACAAAACGGACCAATACCTAAGTTAAGATTCCAATGAGGGGGATCGGGTGTGTCAATTGTGAAAAATTCCGATGCGACTTCATGGCACAAACTTGTGCATTAATTGCACCATTTCAACCCGTTTTGCATCGGATTTCGTCTATTAATGAAACATTGCCAAATGCACCCAAACACTACGAAACACATAAAAACATGAGTTTAGGGATCAATTGGGTGGGTCGGGTGTGTTCGTTTTAAAAAATTCTGACGCGGCTTCATGGCACGAACTTTTGCATTAATTCTACCATTCCAGCCCGCATTGCATCGACTTTCGTGCAGTAACGAAACAATCCAAAATGCACCCAAACACTATGAAATGCACCAAATCATGTGTTTACGGTCCAATGGGATGTATCGGGTGCGTTCGTTGCGAAAAATTTCCGATGTGACTTCATAGCACAAACTTGTCCATTACTTGCACCATTTCAACCTATTGTGCACCGAATTTCGTGTAGTAATGATACATTGCCAAATGCACCCAACACTACAAAATGCTCCAAAACATGAGTTTGGGGTCCAATGGGCTGGATTGGGTGCGTTCGTTGCGAAAAAATTCCGATGCGACATTATGGCACAAATTTGTGCATTGATTGCACTAGTCAACCCGTTTTGCAGCAAGTTTCGTGTAGTAACGGAACATTGACAAATACACCCAAACAGTACGAAACGCACAAAAACATGAGTTTAGGGTCCAATGGGGTGGATCGGGTGCGTTCGTTGCAAAAAATTCCAATGCGACTTCATGGCACAAATTTGTGCATTAATTGCACCGGTTCAACCTATTTTGCACCAAGTTTTGTGTAGTAACGAAAGATTGCCAAATACACCCAAACACTATGAAACGGACCAAAACAAGAGTTTAGGGTCCACTTGGTTGGATCGGGTGTGTTCATTGCGAAAAATTCCTAATGCGACTTCATGGCACGTACTTGTCCATTACTTGCACCATTTCAACCTATTGTGCACCGAATTTCGTGTAGTAATGAAACATTGCCAAATGCACCCAACACTACGAAATGCTCCAAAACATGAGTTTGGGGTCCAATGGGCTGGATTGGGTGCGTTCGTTGCGAAAAATTCCGATGCGACATTATGGCACAAATTTGTGCATTGATTGCACTAGTTCAACCCGTTTTGCACCAATGTTTCGTGTAGTAACGGAACATTGACAAATACACCCAAACACTACGAATCGCACAAAAACATGAGTATAGGGTCCAATGGGGTGGATCGGGTGTGTTCGTTGCGAAAAATTCCAATGCGACTTCATGGCACAAATTTGTGCATTAATTGCACCGGTTCAACCTATTTTGCACCAAGTTTTGTGTAGTAACGAAAGATTGCCAAATGCACCCAAACACTATGAAACGCACCAATATATGAGTTTAGGGTCCAATGGGGTGGATCGGGTGGATTCGCTGCAAAAAACTCGGATGCGAATTCGTTGCACGAACTTTTGCATTAATTGCTCCATTTCAGCCTGTTTTGCACTGAGTTTCATGCAGTAACAAAACAATCCAAAATGCACCCAAATACTACAAAACGCACCAATACATGAGTTAAGATTCCAATGAAGGGGATCGGGTGTGCCAATTGTGAAAAATTCCGATGCGACTTCATGGCACAAACTTGTGCATTAATTGCACCATTTCAAAGCAGTTTTGCATCGTATTTCGTCTATTAACGAAACATTGCCAAATGCACCCAAACACTACGAAACACACAAAAACATGAGTTTAGGGATCAATTGGGTGGATCGGGTGCGTTCGTTTTAAAAAATTCTGACGCGGCTTCATGGCACGAACTTGTGCATTAATTCTACCATTCCAGCCCGCATTGCATCGACTTTCATGCAGTAACGAAATAATCCAAAATGCACCCAAACACTATGAAATGCACCAAATCATGTGTTTACGGTCCAATGGGATGTATTGGGTGCGTTCGTTGCGAAAAATTTCCGATGCAACTTCATAGCACAAACTTGTCCATTACTTGCACCATTTCAACCTATTGTGCACCGAATTTCGTGTAGTAATGAAACATTGCCAAATGCACCCCACACTACGAAATGCTCCAAAACATGAGTTTGGGGTCCAATGGGCTGGATTGGGTGCGTTCGTTGCGAAAAATTCCGATGCGACATTATGGCACAAATTTGTGCATTGATTGCACTAGTTCAACCCGTTTTGCAGCAAGTTTCGTGTAGTAACGGAACATTGACAAATACACCCAAACAGTACGAAACGCACAAAAACATGAGTTTAGGGTTCAATGGGGTGGATCGGGTGCGTTCGTTGCGAAAAATTCCAATGCGACTTCATGGCACAAATTTGTGCATTAATTGCACCGGTTCAACCTATTTTGCACCAAATTTTGTGTAGTAACGAAAGATTGCCAAATGCACCCAAACACTATGAAACGGACCAAAACAAGAGTTTAGGGTCCACTTGGTTGGATCGGGTGTGTTCATTGCGAAAAATTCCAATGCGACTTCATGGCACGTACTTGTGCGTTAATTGCACAGGTTCAACCTATTTTGCACCAAATTTTGTGTAGTAATGAAAGATTGCCAAATGCATCCAAACACTATGAAACACACCAAAACATGAGTTTAGGGTCCAATGGGTGGATCGGGTGGATTCGCTGCAAAAAACTGGGATGCGAATTCGTGGCACGAACTTTTGCATTAATTGCTACAGTTCAGCCTGTTTTGCACCGAGTTTCATGCAGTAATAAAACAATCCAAAATGCACCCAAATACTACAAAACAGTTAATATTCCAATGAGGGGGATCGGGTGTGTCAATTGTGAAAAATTCCGATGCGACTTCATGGCACAAACTTGTGCATTAAGTGCACCATTTCAACCCGTTTAGCATCGGATTTCGTCTATTAACGAAACATTGACAAATGCACCCAAACACTACGAAACACACAAAAAACATGAGTTTAGGGATCAATTGGGTGGATCAGGTGCGTACGTTTTAAAAAATTCTGACGCGGCTTCGTGGCACGAACTTGTGCATTAATTCTACCATTCCAGCCCGCATTGCATCGACTTTCGTGCAGTAACGAAACAATCTAAAATGCACCCAAACACTATGAAATGCACCAAGTCATGTGTTTGCGGTCCAATGGGGTGTATCGGGTGCGTTCATTGCGAAAAATTTCCGATGCGACTTCATAGCACAAACTTGTCCATTAATTGCACCAGTTCAACCTATTTTGCACCGAATTTCGTGTAGTAATGAAACATTGCCAAATGCACCCAACACTACGAAATGCTCAAAAACATGAGTTTGGGGTCTAATGGGGTGGATTGGGTGCGTTCGTTGCGAAAAATTCCGATGCGACTTTATGGCACAAACTTGTGCATTGAGTGCACCAGTTCAACCCGTTTTGCACCATGTTTCGTGTAGTAATGAAACATTGATGAGGACACCCAAACACTACGAAACGCACAAAAAATGAGTTTAGGCTCCAATGGGGTGGATCGGGTGCGTTCGTTGCAAAAAATTCCAATGCGACTTCATGGCACAAACTTGTGCATTAATTGCACAAGTTCAACCCATTTTGCACCGAGTTCCTGTGTAGTATCGAAACATTGCCAAATGCACCGAAATGCTATGCAATGTAATAAAACAAGAGTTTAGGGTCCACTTGGTTGGATCGGGTGTGTTCATTGCGAAAAATTCCAAGGTGACTTCATGGCACGTACTTGTGCGTTAATTGCACCGGTTCAACCTATTTTGCACCAAGTTTTGTGTAGTAACGAAAGATTGCCAAATACACCCAAACACTATGAAATGCACCAAAACATGAGTTTAGGGTCCAATGGGGTGGATCGGGTGGATTCGTTGCAAAAAAGTCGGATGCGAATTCGTGGCACGAACTTTTGCATTAATTGCTCCAGTTCCGCCTGTTTTGCACCGACTTTCATGCAGTAACAAAACAATCCAAAATGCACCCAAATACTACAAAACGGACCAATACATGAGTTAAGATTCCAATGAGGGGGATCGGGTGTGTCAATTGTGAAAAATTCCGATGCGACTTCATGGCACAAACTTGTGCATTAATTGTACCATTTCAACCCGTTTTGCATCGGATTTCGTCTATTAATGAAACATTGCCAAATGCACCCAAACACTACGAAACACATAAAAACATGAGTTTAGGGATCAATTGGGTGGGTCGGGTGTTGATGGAACCCGCTGGGGTTTGCACCCGATCTTTCGATGAGAGTGGGGGATAACTCGATTTGAGGAGGATCGACGTTGTGCTGCCCGACTACAACACCACAAGGGCTGCGCTGCGCCTTAGCGACAGTTACACCGCCTCCAATTTGTGTTGTTCTTGCTGTGCCAAGAACAACCTTGAACCTGCAAGCAATTCGAAGAACAAGCAAGAACAAGTAGACAAGCAAACAGCACACAGACCTTGCCCAAAGGATAAATCTGATACACACGAAGTTGGGGTTCTGAATCAAGCAAATCGGGTGGTCTAATCGACACACGCGTTTACAAGGAAGTAGCAGTAGCTAAACTTACAACCAAACAAAACCCAGGTCTCAAATGGTGGCTGCTGGTGGTTTATATAGGTGGGGGAGCAGCCAAGAGGCGTGGGGGGGGGTGTAAACCCTAACTTAAAATGGGCCCCTAGTGGGCTGAACTAGATACAAGGGCCTCAGCCCAAGACTGGAAGACTGAACGTCATTTTGGCGATTCTGCTTAGCTCCTTTGGAATTTCATCTTGAGGTTGGATCCATCTGAAAGTAGACTTCAGGAGCTTTCCAACAAGTACTCATGGGCTTCAAACAATATTCGGAGCTAAGAGTTATGGCCTTCCGAAGTTGTCCCTTCCTGGAGGTCCGAACTGGTATGGTCTGATCTGATCATCCACACTCGCTTTCTTGTCGTGTTTGCTCTCCCTCCAATCTGGTTCATGTCCCAAGTTCCTAAGAATAAGAAAAGCATCACAAGAATTTAGTAGTACCCCATTCATGGATGATGGTTTATGGACAGCGAGGAACGAGTTTACCTGATAATTTAGCTCTCGTGCACGAGCTCTTGTCATTGGTCCTTGCTGCGTAGTAGGCATGGGTGTATCATTGGGAGGGATGTCCTCATCATCCTCCCCTTCTTGCATTTGAGTCGTCCTCGACTCAAGTTCATCTTCCTCACCCAAATATGGTTTCAAATCTGCAATGTTAAATGTGGGGCTAACCCCAAAATCTGCAGGCAACTCAAGTTTGTATGCATTATCATTGATCTTAGCTACAACTTTAAAAGGGCCATCAGCTCTCGGAAGCAACTTTGACTTCCTCAAATCAGGAAACCGATCCTTTCTCAAGTGCAGCCAAACCAAATCACCTGGTTCAAAAGTGACATGCTTCTTTCCTCTGCTACCAGCAAGTTTATATTTAGCATTTATGGTTTCTATGTTCTCCTTTGTGGTCTCATGCATTTTCAACATCAACTCACCACGTTGTTTAGCATCAAAATTCAATCTCTCAGAAGTTGGTAGAGGCAGCAAATCAATAGGGGCTCGAGGCACAAAACCATAAACAATCTCAAAAGGGCTCTTTTTAGTAGTAGAATGTTGTGAACGGTTGTAAGCAAACTCAACATGAGGCAAACATTCTTCCCACATTTTTATGTTCTTTTTCAAAATAGCCCTAAGCATGGTAGATAAAGTTCTATTCACAACCTCAGTTTGTCCATCAGTTTGGGGATGACATGTAGTGGAAAATAGCAGCTTAGTACCTAATTTAGCCCACAAAGTTCTCCAAAAATGACTAAGAAATTTTGCATCACGATCTGAAACAATTGTGTTTGGCACACCATGCAAACGAACAATTTCACGAAAGAACAAATCAGCAACATGAGTAGCATCATCGGTCTTATGACATGGTATGAAATGTGTCATCTTAGAAAATCTATCCACAACCACAAAAACACTATCCCTCCCCTTCTTTGTTCTAGGCAGTCCTAAAACAAAGTCCATTGAAATATCCTCCCATGGTGCATTAGGAACAGGTAGAGGAATGTACAAGCCATGAGGATTAAGGCGTGACTTAGCTTTTTGGCATGTTGTGCAGCGAGCAACAAATCTCTCCACGTCCCTCCGCATCTTGGGCCAAAAGAAATGATTAGCAAGGATGTTTTCTGTCTTCTTCACACCAAAGTGTCCCATCAGCCCTCCTCCATGTGCTTCCTGTAGTAATAACAAACGCACGGAGCTAGCTGGAATGCATAGCTTGTTAGCTCTAAAAATAAACCCATCAGTTAGGATAAATTTGTTCCAAGTTTTCCCCTCCTTACAGTTCAGCAACACATCCTTAAAATCATCATCATGAGCATATTGTGCTTTAATCGTTTCCAAGCCGAAAATTTTGCAATCAAGTTGGGACAGCATAGTGTAACGCCTAGACAAAGCATCAGCAATGACATTCTCCTTCCCTTTCTTGTGTTTGATGACATAAGGGAAAGATTCAATGAATTCAACCCATTTAGCATGCCTACGATTTAGTTTTGCTTGACTTCGAATGTGTTTTAAGGACTCATGATCGGAATGTATAACAAACTCTTTGGGCCACAAATAGTGCTGCCAAGTTTCCAAAGTTCGAACTAAAGCAAGCAATTCCTTATCGTAAGTAGAATAGTTCAAGCTAGGTCCACTCAATTTCTCACTGAAATATGCTACAGGCTTACCATCTTGCAGTAGCACGCCACCCAACCCAATTCCACTAGCATCACATTCAAGTTCAAATGTTTTATTGAAATCTGGAAGTTGGAGCAAGGGTGCATGAGTTAACTTATCTTTGAGCACGCTGAAAGCATCCTGTTGAGCTGCAGCCCAAGTGAAGGTTGTACCCTTCTTAGTGAGTTCATGCAATGGGGCTGCAATGGTGCTAAAGTTCTTCACAAAGCGACGATAAAATCCAGCAAGTCCTAGAAAACTTCGCACTTGGGTGACCGTTGTGGGAACCGGCCAGCTGTGAATGGCTTCAACCTTGGCTTGATCGACTTGAATTCCCTGCGGTGTCACAACATAGCCAAGAAAAGAGACTCGATCTGTGCAAAAGGTGCAGTTCTCAAGGTTACCAAACAAACGTGCATCACGGAGAGAATCCAAAACAGCACGCAAATGATCAAGATGGTCTTCTAGTGATTTGCTATAGATCAGAATGTCATCAAAATATACCACAACAAATCTACCAATGAAAGCGCGTAAAACTTCATTCATTAATCTCATGAAAGTGCTGGGTGCATTAGTGAGACCAAAAGGCATGACTAACCACTCATATAGACCGAATTTAGTTTTAAATGCTGTTTTCCATTCATCTCCTAACTTCATGCGAATCTTGTGGTAACCACTACGCAAATCAATTTTCGAGAACACAATTGAGCCACTCAATTCATCAAGCATATCATCTAGCCTAGGGATAGGATGACGATATCTGATTGTTATGTTATTAATTGCTCGGCAATCTACACACATGCGCCAAGATCCATCTTTCTTAGGAACCAAAAGGACAGGAACAGCGCAGGGGCTCAGAGACTCACGCACGTAACCTTTGTCAAGCAATTCTTGCACTTGGCGCTGAATTTCTTTAGTTTCTTCAGGGTTGGTCCTGTATGGTGTATGATTAGGCAAGGAGGCCCCGGGAATAAGGTCAATCTGGTGCTCAATCCCACGAATTGGTGGCAGCCCCGGTGGCACCTCCTTTGGAAAAACATCCGCATACTCCTGCAAAAGGTTAGTGACAACAGGGGGAAAGGAAAGAGGTATGTCCTGAAGTGAAAACAAGGTTTGTTTGCAAATCAAGGCATAGCAAACAGTAGTGGTAGCATCAATCTCATCCAAATCAGATTTAGTAGCAATGAAACATGCCCCTTTCAGCTTGATCTCATTTCTGTTACCATGAACAGATTTGGCACTTTTCTTTTTGTGCTTCTCAAGTTCGTTGGCCACAATCTGATTTTCACTTTTAACCTGTTCTTGATTCTTCATTTTACTAGCTCTAGTAAGTTCATCTTTTAAAATTGCTTCAGGAGACATTGGATGCAACACAATCCTTTTATCATGGTATTGGAAGGAATACTGATTTGATCTACCATGATGCATAGAATCTTTATCAAATTGCCATGGCCTTCCTAGCAGAATACTACATGCTTGCATTGGCACAACATCACATTCAACAACATCTTTATAGGATCCGATGGCAAGATTAATTCGCACAAGTTTTGTTACCTTTGCCTTACCAGTGTTATTCAGCCATTGAATGCAATATGGATGCGGGTGTGGTTGGGTGGTAAGTGCAAGCTTCTCCACCATGTCGCTGCTGGCCAAGTTGTTGCAGCTACCTCCATCGATGATCACTCGACACGAACGCTCTTTGATGACACACTTTGTTTGGAATAATGTGTGCCGCTGATTTTGCTCCGCTTTCTCCATTTGTGCGCTCAGCACACGCTGCACAATTAGGCTCTCATAGCGGTCGGCTTCAGCTGCATTAATATGTTCTTCCGAGCAGCCCTCACTTCCTGCATGGTCAGCCGCAAGCAATGCAAGTATATCTTCTTCAAGTTCACTAGTAGATGAGTACTCACCATCATTTTTGACCACCAAAACACGCTTGCTTGGGTAGTCATGCATGACATGTCCAAATCCCTTGCAGCGGTGGCACTGAACATCTCTTGTTCTACCTGTGGATGCCACCGATGAAGTGGTTGCAGCAGGTTTTTGCATTGTCTTTGCTGCTGAATTTGCAGGGTTGTCACGAGGCTTGTCGCTAGAAGGTGGGGCTGCTATTCGAGCTGACGATGAATAAGGTGCAGCAGCACGTCCAGTTGATGGAATGCTTGAGCGGGGCTGTGTGGAAAAATTCCTCCCTGCAGAAATGTTAGTCCTGGTACTTGCACGTCGTCCCTGCACTTCCCTTTCAGCTTTGCAAGCAAGATGGAACAAACGGGTTATGTTAGTGTACTCTTTATAAGCAAGGATGTCCTGAATTTCCCGGTTTAACCCGCCCAAAAATCTAGCCATAGCAGGTTCCACATCCTCCTCTAAATTGCAGCGTAGCATGCCCATTTGCAGCTCTTGATAGTATTCTTCTACACTTTTAGTACCTTGTTTTAACTGCTGCAGCTGGTTTAAAAGATCACGTGCATAGTAAGATGGAACAAATCTAGCCCTCATGATCCGTTTCAAAGCATCCCAAGTTTGTGGCATGTTATTAGGATTTTTCTTGCCATGTTCTATCCACCAAACGGAAGCAAAATTAGTGAATTCACTAGTTGCAGCCCTAACACATGCATTTTCAGGAAAATCATGACAAGTAAACTTTTGTTCAACAGCCATCTCCCAAGTAAGATAAGCATCCGGATCATATTTACCATCAAAAGAGGGTATCTTAAATTTTATCTTACTAAAAGCAATGTCATTGTTATGTACCTCATGTGGACGCTGTCCACCCATACCTCGACGGTTACGACGTAGACGTCGCTGGGCTTGATCCTCAACTTCGGTGTCAGCAGCATAATCAGCACCTGAATTTTCTGTGCCGTCATCATTCTCTTGGGCACTGTCCTCTATGCTGATCATTCATCTTCGCGTGGAGCTCATCAAAGCGCCTTAGAAGAGCAGCGAGACTCTTGTCCACGCGAGCAACCGTCGTCTCCAAACCTGCAAGCTTGGTGTTGTTGGAAATCTGTGCGGCCTCCATTTGCCCAATCTTCTCATTTATCACCTGCAAATCATTATCAATTCCCAAGGTGTACTCCCTCACTTGCTTTTGAAAATGCTGTACGATGCCTTTGGTGCGAGGTGTAAGCAGGCCTCCACCATCCTCATCCTCACTCCCTGCACCTGCCATGGTTAGCTTGCAGCAAACAAAGTCACAAGAAGTTGCCTACCAACTAAAGGAAATAGGTGGTGGAACACTATATGTTCACTCACACTTGTCCATTCAAGTTCTTACATGTTCTTACCAAGCAAGGTAGGATGTGTCGGCAGCCAGCAAGAACAACACAAATGGTTACACAAGCACAACCTCGTGATGTAGTAGATAATTTGTGGAGCTATAGGTGGCTGCAAACAAAACAAATCAAGGTACAGCTAGAACCACATTAGTCAAAGCAAGTTGAATAGACATTCATTGATGGTCCTATGCTGGTCCTAGTGCCAAATCAAGCTAGAGACGTGAGCCTGAACACAAATGTTGTCACACACCAAGACAGCAAGGAATGCAAGAAAACAACAGCTCTATTCCCTTCACTTTTTTTTCTCTTCTCTTCTCTTTTTTTTTTGCTCTTTCTTTTTCAGGGGCTAAAACTCTTTTGAAATCCCAACAACCCAAACAAAGGGATTGCTGCACACAACTCCTTTGAAATCAGTTCCAACGTCTCAACTTTCAGACAGCAGGTCGCGAATCTCAAGTGGTATTGCGACGCGCTCAGAAGGAGTTAGGGGGCAAATTTTGATCTGTTGGAAAGAACACGAGATAAGCTTTCCAGATTATATTTAAACATTTGAATCGGACATGTAACACAAGATATATGACTGTTTTCTTCCAGTGCTCAGATCTGGGAAGATGGATTCGTGGTGGCAGAAATGACAGCGGAAATATGAATAGATTTGGTGGATTTCGTGGTGACTAAAACGTGACCAGAACTCAAAACTCTAAAGATTGAACCACTAAGAACCAGCAACTAGCCCAAACAATGCAACTGAAAACTCAACAAGCAAAGAACTAAGCAGAACAGCAAAAGCTCAAACTTGTTGTTGGGATTTTCCGATCTAGCCTATTTTTGTGTAGTTTTCTGGACTGTAGGTAAAGGGATGGGTAGAATCTCTCACCGAAAAAAAACCTTGCTCTGATTACCACATGATGGAACCCGCTGGGGTTTGCTCCCGATCTTTCGATGAGAGTGGGGGATAACTCGATTTGAGGAGGATCGACGTTGTGCTGCCCGACTACAACACCACAAGGGCTGCGCTGCGCCTTAGCGACAGTTACACCGCCTCCAATTTGTGTTGTTCTTGCTGTGCCAAGAACAACCTTGAACCTGCAAGCAATTCGAAGAACAAGCAAGAACAAGTGGACAAGCAAACAGCACACAGACCTTACCCAAAGGATAAATCTGATACACACGAAGTTGGGGTTCTGAATCAAGCAAATCGGGTGGTCTAATCGACACACACGTTTACAAGGAAGTAGCAGTAGCTAAACTTACAACCAAACAAAACCCAGGTCTCAAATGGTGGCTGCTGGTGGTTTATATAGGTGGGGGAGCAGCCAAGAGGCGTGGGGGGGGGGGGTGTAAACCCTAACTTAAAATGGGCCCCTAGTGGGCTGAACTAGATACAAGGGCCTCAGCCCAAGACTGGAAGACTAAACGTCATTTTGGCGATTCTGCTTAGTTCCTTTGGAATTTCATCTTGAGGTTGGATTCATCTGAAAGTAGACTTCAGGAGCTTTCCAACAAGTACTCATGGGCTTCAAACAATATTCGGAGCTAAGAGTTATGGCCTTCCGAAGTTGTCCCTTCCTGGAGGTCCGAACTGGTATGGTCTGATCTGATCATCCACACTCGCTTTCTTGTCGTGTTTGCTCTCCCTCCAATCTGGTTCATGTCCCAAGTTCCTAAGAATAAGAAAAGCATCACAAGAATTTAGTAGTACCCCATTCATGGATGATGGTTTATGGACAGCGAGGAACGAGTTTACCTGATAATTTAGCTCTCGTGCACGAGCTCTTGTCATTGGTCCTTGCTGCGTAGTAGGCATGGGTGTATCGTTGGGAGGGATGTCCTCATCAGGTGTGTTCGTTTTAAAAAATTCTGACGCGGCTTCATGGCACGAACTTTTGCATTAATTCTACCATTCCAGCCCGCATTGCATCGACTTTCATGCAGTAACGAAACAATCCAAAATGCACCCAAACACTATGAAATGCACCAAATCATGTGTTTACGGTCCAATGGGATGTATCGGGTGCGTTCGTTGCGAAAAATTTCCGATGCGACTTTATAGCACAAACTTGTACATTACTTGCACCATTTCAACCTATTGTGCACCGAATTTCATGTAGTAATGAAACATTGCCAAATGCACCCAACACTACAAAATGCTCCAAAACATGAGTTTGGGGTCCAATGGGCTGGATTGGGTGCGTTCGTTGCGAAAAATTCCGATGCGACATTATGGCACAAATTTGTGCATTGATTGCACTAGTTCAACCCGTTTTGCAGCAAGTTTCGTGTAGTAACGGAACATTGACAAATACACCCAAACAGTACGAAACGCACAAAAACATGAGTTTAGGGTCCAATGGGGTGGATCGGGTGCGTTCGTTGCGAAAAATTCCAATGCGACTTCATGGCACAAATTTGTGCATTAATTGCACCGGTTCAACCTATTTTGCACCAAGTTTTGTGTAGTAACGAAAGATTGCCAAATACACCCAAACACTATGAAACGGACCAAAACAAGAGTTTAGGGTCCACTTGATTGGATCGGGTGTGTTCATTGCGAAAAATTCCAATGCGATTTCATGGCACATACTTGTCCATTACTTGCACCATTTCAACCTATTGTGCACCGAATTTCGTGTAGTAATGAAACATTGCCAAATGCACCCAACACTACGAATCGCACAAAAACATGAGTTTAGGGTCCAATGGGGTGGATCGGGTGCGTTCGTTGCGAAAAATTCCAATGCGACTTCATGGCACAAATTTGTGCATTAATTGCACCGGTTCAACCTATTTTGCACCAAGTTTTGTGTAGTAACGAAAGATTGCCAAATGCACCCAAACACTATGAAACGCACCAAAATATGAGTTTAGGGTCCAATGGGGTGGATCGGGTGGATTCCCTGCAAAAAACTCGGATGCGAATTCGTTGCACGAACTTTTGCATTAATTGCTCCAGTTCAGCCTGTTTTGCACCGAGTTTCATGCAGTAACAAAACAATCCAAAATGCACCCAAATACTGCAAAACGCACCAATACATGAGTTAAGATTCCAATGAGGGGGATCGGGTGTGTCAATTATGAAAAATTCCGATGCGACTTCATGGCACAAACTTGTGCATTAATTGCACCATTTCAAAGCGTTTTGCATCGTATTTCGTCTATTAACGAAACATTGCCAAATGCACCCAAACACTCCGAAACACACAAAAACATGAGTTTAGGGATCAATTGGGTGGATCGGGTGCGTTCGTTTTAAAAAATTCTGACGCGGCTTCATGGCACGAACTTGTGCATCAATTCTACCATTCCAGCCCGCATTGCATCGACTTTGGTGCAGTAACGAAACAATCCAAAATGCACCCAAACACTATGAAATGCACCAAATCATGTGTTTACGGTCCAATGGGATGTATTGGGTGTGTTCGTTGCGAAAAATTTCCGATGCAACTTCATAGCACAAACTTGTCCATTACTTGCACCATTTCAACCTATTGTGCACCGAATTTCGTGTAGTAATGAAACATTGCCAAATGCACCCCACACTATGAAATGCTCCAAAACATGAGTTTGGGGTCCAATGGGCTGGATTGGGTGCGTTCGTTGTGAAAAATTCCGATGTGACATTATGGCACAAATTTGTGCATTGACTGCACTAGTTCAACCCGTTTTGCACCAAGTTTCGTGTAGTAACAGAACATTGACAAATACACCCAAACACTACGAATCGCACAAAAACATGAGTTTAGGGTCCAATGGGGTGGATCGGGTGCGTTCGTTGCGAAAAATTCCAATGCGACTTCATGGCACAAATTCGTGCATTAATTGCACCGGTTCAACCTATTTTGCACCAAGTTTTGTGTAGTAACGAAAGATTGCCAAATGCACCCAAACACTATGAAACGGACCAAAACAAGAGTTTAGGGTCCACTTGGTTGGATCGGGTGTGTTCATTGCGAAATATTCCAATGCGACTTCATGGCACGTACTTGTGCGTTAATTGCACCGGTTCAACCTATTTTGCACCAAATTTTGTGTAGTAATGAAAGATTGCCAAATGCATCCAAACACTATGAAACACACCAAAACATGAGTTTAGGGTCCAATGGGGTGGATCGGGTGGATTCGCTGCAAAAAACTGGGATGCGAATTCGTGGCACGAACTTTTGCATTAATTGCTCCAGTTCAGCCGGTTTTGCACCGAGTTTCATGCAGTAATAAAACAATCCAAAATGCACCCAAATACTACAAAACAGTTAATATTCCAATAAGGGGGATCGGGTGTGTCAATTGTGAAAAATTCCGATGCGACTTCATGGCACAAACTTGTGCATTAATTGCACCATTTCAACCCGTTTTGCATCGGATTTCGTCTATTAACGAAACATTGACAAATGCACCCAAACACTACGAAACACACAAAAAACATGAGTTTAGGGATCAATTGGGTGGATCAGGTGCGTACGTTTTAAAAAATTCTGACGCGGCTTCATGGCACGAACTTGTGCATTAATTCTACCATTCCAGCCCGCATTGCATCGACTTTCGTGCAGTAACGAAACAATCTAAAATGCACCCAAACACTATGAAATGCACCAAATCATGTGTTTGCGGTCCAATGGGGTGTATCGGGTGCGTTCATTGCGAAAAATTTCCGATGCGACTTCATAGCACAAACTTGTCCATTAATTGCACCAGTTCAACCTATTTTGCACCGAATTTCGTGTAGTAATGAAACATTGCCAAATGCACCCAACACTACGAAATGCTCAAAAACATGAGTTTAGGGTCTAATGGGGGTGGATTGGGTGCGTTCGTTGCGAAAAATTCCGATGCGACTTTATGCCACAAACTTGTGCATTGATTGCACCAGTTCAACCCGTTTTGCACCATGTTTCGTGTAGTAATGAAACATTGATGAGGACACCCAAACACTACGAAACGCACAAAAAATGAGTTTAGGGTCCAATGGGGTGGATCGGGTGCGTTCGTTGCAAAAAATTCCAATGCGACTTCATGGCACAAACTTGTGCATTAATTGCACAAGTTCAACCCATTTTGCACCAAGTTCCGTGTAGTATCGAAACATTGCCAAATGCACCGAAATGCTACGCAATGTGATAAAACAAGAGTTTAGGGTCCACTTGGTTGGATTGGGTGTGTTCATTGCGAAAAATTCCAAGGCGACTTCATGGCACGTACTTGTGCGTTAATTGCACCGGTTCAACCTATTTTGCACAAAGTTTTGTGTAGTAACGAAAGATTGCCAAAAGCACCCAAACACTATGAAACGCACCAAAACATGAGTTTAGGGTCCAATGGGGTGGATCGGGTGGATTCGTTGCAAAAAAAGTCGGATGCGAATTCGTGGCACGAACTTTTGCATTAATTGCTCCAGTTCCGCCTGTTTTGCACCGACTTTCATGCAGTAACAAAACAATCCAAAATGCACCCAAATACTACAAAACGCACCAATACATGAGTTAAGATTCCAATGAGGGGGATCGGGTGTGTCAATTGTGAAAAATTCCGATGCGACTTCATGGCACAAACTTGTGCATTAATTGCACCATTTCAACCCGTTTTGCATCGGATTTCATCTATTAACGAAACATTGCCAAATGCACCCAAACACTACGAAACACACAAAAACATGAGTTTAGGGATCAATTGGGTGGATCGGGTGCATTCGTTTTAAAAAATTCTGACGCGGCTTCATGGCACGAACTTGTGCATTAATTCTACCATTCCAGCCCGCATTGCATTGACTTTCGTGCAGTAACGAAACAATCCAAAATGCATCCAAACACTATGAAATGCACCAAATCATGTGTTTACGGTCCAATGGGATGTATCGGGTGCGTTCGTTGCAAAAAATTTCCGATGCGACTTCATAGCACAAACTTGTCCATTACTTGCACCATTTCAACCTATTGTGCACCGAATTTCATGTAGTAATGAAACATTGCCAAATGCACCCAACACTATGAAATGCTCCAAAACATGAGTTTGGGGTCCAATGGGCTGGATTGGGTGCGTTCGTTGCGAAAAATTCCGATGCGACATTATGGCACAAATTTGTGCATTGATTGCACTAGTTCAACCCGTTTTGCACCAAGTTTCGTGTAGTAACGGAACATTGACAAATACACCCAAACACAACGAATCGCACAGAAAACATGAGTTTAGGGTCCAATGGGGTGGATCGGGTGCGTTCGTTGCGAAAAATTCCAATGCGACTTCATGGCACAAATTTGTGCATTAATTGCTCCGGTTCAACCTATTTTGCACCAAGTTTTGTGTAGTAACGAAAGATTGCCAAATGCACCCAAACACTATGAAACGCACCAAAACATGAGTTTAGGGTCCAATAGGGTTAATCGGGTGGAATCGCTGCAAAAAAACTTGGATGCGAATTCGTTGCACGAACTTTGGCATTAATTGCTCCAGTTCAGCCTGTTTTGCACCGAGTTTCATGCAGTAACAAAACAATCCAAAATGCACCCAAATACTACAAAATGCACCAATACATGAGTTATGATTCCAATGAGGGGGATCAGGATGTGTCAATTGTGAAAAATTCCGATGCGACTTCACGGCACAAACTTGTGCATTAATTGCACCATTTCTGCCCGTTTTGCACCGAGTTTCATCTATTAACTGCAACATTGCCAATTGCTCCCAAACACTATGAAACACACCAAAACATGAGTTTAGGATTCAATTGGGTGGATCGGGTGTGTTCATTTTGAAAAATTCTGACGCGGCTTCATGGCACGATCTTGTGTATTAATTCTATTATTTCAGCCCGCTTTGCATCGACTTTCGTGCAATAACGAAACAATCCAAAATGCACCCAAACACTATGAAATGCACCATAATATGAGTTTATGGTCCAATGGGGTGGATCGGGTTCGTTCGCTGCCAAAAATTCCGATGCGACTTCATCGCACAAACTTTTGCATTAATTGCTCAAGTTCAGCCCGTTTTGCACCGAGTTTTATGCAGTAATGAAACCATCCAAAATGCACCCAAACACTCATAACGCACCAATACATGCATTTAGGGTCCAATGGGGTGGATCGGGTGTGTTCATTGTGAAAAATTCCGATGTGACTTCATGGCACAAACTTGTGTATTAAGTGCACCATTTCAGCCCGTTTTGCACCGAGCTTTGTCTATTAACGAAACATTGCCAAATACACCCAAACACTATGAAACACACCAAAGCATGAGTTTAGGGTTCAATTGGGTGGATCGGGTGCGTTCGTTTTGAAAAATTCTAAGGCGGCTTCATGGCACGAACTTGTGCATTATTTCTATCATTTCATCCCGCTTTCCATCAACTTTTGTGCGGTAACGAAATAATCCAAAATGTACCCAAACACTATGAAATGCATTTAGGGTCCAATGGGGTGGATCGGTTGTGTTCATTGTGAAAAATTCCAATGCGACTTCGTGGCACAAACTTGTGCATTAATTGCACCATTTCAACCCGTTTTGCACCGAGCTTTGTCTATTAACGAAACATTGCCAAATGCACCCAAACACTATGAAACACACCAAAACCGATGTTTCGTATAGTAACGAAAGATTACCAAATGCAACCAAACACTATGAAACACACCAAAACAGGAGTTTAGGGTCCAATTGGGTGTATCGGGTGCATTCGTTGCGAAAACTTCCAATGCGATTTCATGCCAGGAACTTGTGCATTAATTCTACCATTTCAGCCCACTTTGCATCGAGTTTCGATGCAGTAATGAAACAATCCAAAATGCACCCAAACACTACAAAACGCACCAAAACATAAGTTTAAGGTCAAATGGGTTGGATTGGGTGGGTTCGCTGTAAAAAATTCCGATGCGACTTCATGGCACAAACTTGTGCATTAATTGCACCATTTCAACCCGCTTTGCTCTGAGTTTCGTCTATTAATGAAACATTGCCAAATGCAAGTAAACACTATGAAACACAGCAGAACAGGAATTTAGGGTCCAATTGGATCGGGTGCATTCGTTGCGAAAAATTCCAATGCGACTTCATGCCAAGAACTTGTGCATTAATTCTACCATTTTAGGGTTCAATTGGGTGGATCGGGTGCGTTCGTTTTGAAAAATTTTGACGCGGCTTCATGGCACGAACTTGTGCATTAATTCTACCATTTCAGCTCGCATTGCATCGACTTTCGTGCAGTAACGAAACAATCCAAGATGCACCCAAACACTATAAATTGCTCCAAATACATGAGTTATGATTCCAATGAGGGGGATCGGGTGTGTCAATTGTGAAAAATTCCGATGCGACTTCATGGCACAAACTTGTGCATTAATTGCACCATTTCTACCCGTTTTGCACCGAGTTTCATCTGTTAACACAACATTGCCAATTGCTCCCAAACACTATGAAACACACCAAAACATGAGTTTAGGATTCAATTGGGTGGATCGGTTGTGTTCATTTTGAAAATTTTTGATGCGGCTTCATGGCACGAACTTGTGTATTAATTCTATTATTTCAGCCCGCTTTGCATCGACTTTCGTGCAATAACGAAACAATCCAAAATGCACCCAAACACTATGAAATGCACCAAATCATGAGTGTAGGGTCTAATGGGGTGGATCGGGTTCGTTCGCTGCCAAAAATTCCGATGCGACTTCGTGGCACAAACTTTTCCATTAATTGCTCCAGTTCAGCCCGTTTTGCACCGAGTTTCATGCAGTAATAAAACCATCCAAAATGCACCCAAACACTCAAAACGCACCAATACATGCATTTAGGGTCCAATGGGGTGGATCGGGTGTGTTCATTGTGAAAAATTCCGATGCGACTTCGTGGCACAAACTTGTGTATTAATTGCACCATTTCAGCCCATTTTGCACCGAGCTTGTCTATTAACGAAACATTGCCAAATGCACCCAAACACTATGAAACACACCAAAACATGAGTTTAGGGTTCAATTGGGTGGATCGGGTGCGTTTGTTTTGAAAAATTCTAACGCGGCTTCATGGCACGAACTTGTGCATTATTTCTATCATTTCATCCCGCTTTGCATCGACTTTTGTGCAGTAACGAAACAATCCAAATGTACCCAAACACTATGAAATGCTTTTAGGGTCCAATGGGGTGGATCGAATTTGTTCATTGTGAAAAATTCCGATGCGACTTCGTGGCATAAACTTGTGCATTAATTGCACCATTTCAACCCGCTTTGCACCGAGTTTCGTCTATTAACGAAACATTGCCAAATGCAAGCAAACACTATGAAACACACCATAACAGGAGTTTAGGGTCCAATTGGATCGGGTGCATTCGTTGCGAAAAATTCCAATGCGACATTCAAGCCAAGAACTTGTGCATTAATTCTACCATTTTAGGGTTCAATTGGGTGGATCGGGTGCGTTCGTTTTGAAAAATTCTGACGCGGCTTCATGGCACGAACTTGTGCATTAATTCTACCATTAAAGCTCGCATTGCATCGACTTTCGTGCAGTAACGAAACAATCCAAGATGCAACCAAACACTATGAAATGCTCCAAATACATGAGTTATGATTCCAATGAGGGGGATCGGGTGTGTCAATTGTGAAAAATTCCTATGCGACTTCATGGCACAAACTTGTGCATTAATTGCACCATTTCTACCCGTTTTGCACCGAGTTTCATCTATTAACGCAACATTGCCAATTGCTCCCAAACACTATGAAACACACCAAAACATGAGTTTAGGATTCAATTGGGTGGATCGGGTGTGTTCATTTTGAAAAATTCTGACGCGGCTTCATGGCACGAACTTGTGTATTAATTCTATTATTTCAGCCCGCTTTGCATCGACTTTCGTGCAATAACGAAACAATCCAAAATGCACCCAAACACTATGAAATGCACCATATCATGAGTTTAGGGTCCAATGGGGTGGATCGGGTTCGTTCGCTGCCAAAAATTCCGATGCGACTTCGTGCCACAAACTTTTGCATTAATTGCTCAAGTTCAGCCCGTTTTGCACCGAGTTTCATGCAGTAATGAAACCATCCAAAATGCACCCAAACACTCAAAACGCACAAATACATGCATTTAGGGTCCAATGGGGTGGATCGGGTGTGTTCATTGTGAAAAATTCCGATGTGACTTCATGGCACAAACTTGTGTATTAAGTGCACCATTTCAGCCCGTTTTGCACCGAGCTTTGTCTATTAACGAAACATTGCCAAATGCACCCAAACACTATGAAACACACCAAAACATGAGTTTAGGGTTCAATTGGGTGGATCGAGTGCGTTCGTTTTGAAAAATTCTAAGGCGGCTTCATGGCACAAACTTGTGCATTATTTCTATCATTTCATCCCGCTTTCCATCAACTTTTGTGCGGTAACGAAAAAAACAAAAATGTACCCAAACACTATGAAATGCATTTAGGGTCAAATGGGGTGGATCGGTTTGTGTTCATTGTGAAAAATTCCGATGCGACTTCGTGGCACAAACTTGTGCATTAATTGCACCATTTCAACCCGTTTTGCACCGAGCTTTGTCTATTAACGAAACATTGCCTAAATGCACCCAAACACTATGAAACACACCAAAACCGAGTTTCGTGTAGTAATGAAAGATTACCAAATGCAACCAAACACTATGATACACACCAAAACAGGAGTTTAGGGTCCAATTGGGTGTATCGGGTGCATTCGTTGCGAAAACTTCCAATGCGATTTCATGCCACGAACTTGTGCATTAATTCTACCATTTCAGCCCACTTTGCATCGAGTTTCGTGCAGTAATGAAACAATCCAAAATGCACCCAAACACTACAAAACGCACCAAAACATGAGTTTAAGGTCAAATGGGTTGGATTGGGTGGGTTCGCTGTAAAAAATTCCGATGCGACTTCATGGCACAAACTTGTGCATTAATTGCACCATTTCAACCCGCTTTGCTCCGAGTTTCGTCTATTAATGAAACATTGCCAAATGCAAGCAAACACTATGAAACACAGCAGAACAGGAATTTAGGGTCCAATTGGATCGGGTGCATTCGTTGCGAAAAATTCCAATGCGACTTCATGCCAAGAACTTGTGCATTAATTCTACCATTTTAGGGTTCAATTGGGTGGATCGGGTGCGTTCGTTTTGAAAAATTATGACGCGGCTTCATGGCACGAACTTGTTCATTAATTCTACCATTTCAGCTCGCATTGCATCGACTTTCGTGCAGTAACGAAACAATCCAAGATGCACCCAAACACTATAAATTGCTCCAAATACATGAGTTATGATTCCAATGAGGGGGATCGGGTGTGTCAATTGTGAAAAATTCCGATGCGACTTCATGGCACAAACTTGTGCATTAATTGCACCATTTCTACCCGTTTTGCACCGAGTTTCATCTATTAACGAAACATTGCCAAATGCTCCCAAATACTATGAAACAAACCAAAACATGAGTTTAGGATTCAATTGGGTGGATCGGTTGTGTTCATTTTGAAAAATTCTGATGCGGCTTCATGGCACGAACTTGTGTATTAATTCTATTATTTCAGCCCGCTTTGCATCGACTTTCGTGCAATAACGAAACAATCCAAAATGCACCCAAACACTATGAAATGCACCAAATCATGAGTTTAGGGTCTAATGCGGTGGATCGGGTTCGTTCGCTGCCAAAAATTCCGAAGCGACTTCGTGGCACAAACTTTTGCATTAATTGCTCCAGTTCAGCCCGTTTTGCACCGAGTTTCATGCAGTAATAAAACCATCCAAAATGCACCCAAACACTCAAAACGCACCAATACATGCATTTAGGGTCCAATGGGGTGGATCGGGTGTGTTCATTGTGAAAAATTCCGATGCGACTTCGTGGCACAAACTTGTGTATTAATTGCACCATTTCAGCCCGTTTTGCACCGAGCTTTGTCTATTAACAAAACATTGCCAAATGCACCCAAACACTATGAAACACACCAAAATATGAGTTTAGGGTCCAATGGGGTGGATCGGGTGGATTCTCTGCAAAAAACTCGGATGCGAATTCGTTGCACGAACTTTTGCATTAATTGCTCCAGTTCAGCCTGTTTTGCACCGAGTTTCATGCAGTAACAAAACAATCCAAAATGCACCCAAATACTACAAAACGCACCAATACATGAGTTAAGATTCCAATGAGGGGGATCGGGTGTGTCAATTGTGAAAAATTCCGATGCGACTTCATGGCACAAACTTGTGCATTAATTGCACCATTTCAAAGCGTTTTGCATCGTATTTCGTCAATTAACGAAACATTGCCAAATGCACCCAAACACTACGAAACACACAAAAACATGATTTAGGGATCAATTAGGTGGATCGGGTGCGTTCGTTTTAAAAAATTCTGACGCGGCTTCATGGCACGAACTTGTGCATTAATTCTACCATTCCAGCCCGCATTGCATCGACTTTGGTGCAGTAACGAAACAATCCAAAATGCACCCAAACACTATGAAATGCACCAAATCATGTGTTTACGGTCCAATGGGATGTATTGGGTGCATTCGTTGCGAAAAATTTCCGATGCAACTTCATAGCACAAACTTGTCCATTACTTGCACCATATCAAGCTAATGTGCACCGAATTTCGTGTAGTAATGAAACATTGCCAAATGCACCCCACACTATGAAATGCTCCAAAACATGAGTTTGGGGTCCAATGGGCTGGATTGGGTGCGTTAGTTGTGAAAAATTCCGATGTGACATTATGCCACAAATTTGTGCATTGATTGCACTAGTTCAACCCGTTTTGCACCAAGTTTCGTGTAGTAACAGAACATTGACAAATACACCCAAACACTACGAATCGCACAAAAACATGAGTTTAGGGTCCAATGGGGTGGATCGGGTGCGTTCGTTGCGAAAAATTCCAATGCGACTTCGTGGCACAAATTTGTGCATTAATTGCACCGGTTCAACCTATTTTGCACCAAGTTTTGTGTAGTAACGAAAGATTGCCAAATGCACCCAAACACTATGAAACGGACCAAAACAAGAGTTTAGGGTCCACTTGGTTGGATCGGGTGTGTTCATTGCGAAAAATTCCAATGCGACTTCATGGCACGTACTTGTGCGTTAATTGCTCCGGTTCAACCTATTTTGCACCAAATTTTGTGTAGTAATGAAAGATTGCCAAATGCATCCAAACACTATGAAACACACCAAAACATGAGTTTAGGGTCCAATGGGGTGGATCGGGTGGATTAGCTGCAAAAAACAGGGATGCGAATTCGTGGCACGAACTTTTGCATTAATTGCTCCAGTTCAGCCTGTTTTGCACCGAGTTTCATGCAGTAATAAAACAATCCAAAATGCACCCAAATACTACAAAACAGTTAATATTCCAATGAGGGGGATCGGGTGTGTCAATTGTGAAAAATTCCGATGCGACTTCATGGCACAAACTTGTGCATTAATTGCACCATTTCAACCCGTTTTGCATCGGATTTCGTCTATTAACGAAACATTGACAAATGCACCCAAAAAACTACGAAACAAACAAAAAACATGAGTTTAGGGATCAATTGGGTGGATCAGGTGCGTACGTTTTAAAAAATTCTGACGCGGCTTCATGGCACGAACTTGTGCATTAATTCTACCATTCCAGCCCGCATTGCATCGACTTTCGTGCAGTAACGAAACAATCTAAAATGCACCCAAACACTATGAAATGCACCAAATCATGTGTTTGCGGTCCAATAGGGTGTATCAGGTGCGTTCATTGCGAAAAAATTCCGATGCGACTTCATAGCACAAACTTGTCCATTAATTGCACCAGTTCAACCTATTTTGCACCGAATTTCGTGTAGTAATGAAACATTGCCAAATGCACCCAACACTACGAAATGCTCAAAAACATGAGTTTAGGGTCTAATGGGGTGGATTGGGTGCGTTCGTTGCGAAAAATTCCGATGCGACTTTATGGCACAAACTTGTGCATTCATTGCACCAGTTCAACCCGTTTTGCACCATGTTTCGTGTAGTAATGAAACATTGATGAGGACACCCAAACACTACGAAACGCACAAAAAAATGAGTTTAGGGTCCAATGGGGTGGATCGGGTGCGTTCGTTGCAAAAAATTCCAATGCGACTTCATGGCACAAACTTGTGCATTAATTGCACAAGTTCAACCCATTTTGCACCGAGTTCCGTGTAGTATCGAAACATTGCCAAATGCACCGAAATGCTACGCAATGTAATAAAACAAGAGTTTAGGGTCCACTTGGTTGGATCGGGTGTGTTCATTGCGAAAAATTCCAAGGCAACTTCATGGCACGTACTTGTGCGTTAATTGCACCGGTTCAACCTATTTTGCACCAAGTTTTGTGTAGTAACGAAAGATTGCCAAATGCACCCAAACACTATGAAACGCACCAAAACATGAGTTTAGGGTCCAATGGGGTGGATTGGGTGGATTCGTTGCAAAAAAAGTCGGATGCGAATTCGTGGCACGAACTTTTGCATTAATTGCTCCAGTTCCGCCTGTTTTGCACCGAGTTTCATGCAGTAACAAAACAATCCAAAATGCACCCAAATACTACAAAACGCACCAATACATGAGTTAAGATTCCAATGAGGGGGATCGGGTGTGTCAATTGTGAAAAATTCCGATGCGACTTCATGGCACAAACTTGTGCATTAATTGCACCATTTCAACCCGTTTTGCATCGGATTTCGTCTATTAACGAAACATTGCCAAATGCACCCAAACACTACGAAACACACAAAAACATGAGTTTAGGGATCAATTGGGTGGATCGGGTGCGTTCGTTTTAAAAAATTCTGACGCGGCTTCATGGCACGAACTTGTGCATTAATTCTACCATTCCAGCCCGCATTGCATTGACTTTCGTGCAGTAACGAAACAATCCAAAATGCATCCAAACACTATGAAATGCACCAAATCATGTGTTTACGGTCCAATGGGATGTATCGGGTGCGTTCGTTGCAAAAAATTTCCGATGCGACTTCATAGCACAAACTTGTCCATTACTTGCACCATTTCAACCTATTGTGCACCGAATTTCATGTAGTAATGAAACATTGCCAAATGCACCCAACACTATGAAATGCTCCAAAACATGAGTTTGGGGTCCAATGGGCTGGATTGGGTGCGTTCGTTGCGAAAAATTCCGATGCGACATTATGGCACAAATTTGTGCATTGATTGCACTAGTTCAACCCGTTTTGCACCAAGTTTCGTGTAGTAACGGAACAATGACAAATACACCCAAACACAACGAATCGCACAAAAACATGAGTTTAGGGTCCAATGGGGTGGATCGAGTGCGTTCGTTGCGAAAAATTCCAATGCGACTTCATGGCACAAATTTGTGCATTAATTGCTCCGGTTCAACCTATTTTGCACCAAGTTTTGTGTAGTAACGAAAGATTGCCAAATGCACCCAAACACTATGAAACGCACCAAAACATGAGTTTAGGGTCCAATAGGGTGGATCGGGTGGAATCGCTGCAAAAAAACTCGGATGCGAATTCGTTGCACGAACTTTTCCATTAATTGCTCCAGTTCAGCCTGTTTTGCACCGAGTTTCATGCAGTAACAAAACAATCCAAAATGCACCCAAATACTACAAAACGCACCAATACATGAGTTAAGATTCCAATGAGGGGGATCACGTGTGTCAATTGTGAAAAATTCCGATGCGACTTCATGGCACAAACTTGTGCATTAATTGCACCATTTCTACCCGTTTTGCATCGAGTTTCATCTATTAATGAAACATTGCCAAATGCTCCCAAACACTATGAAACACACCAAAACATGAGTTTAGGATTCAATTGGGTGGATCGGGTGTGTTCATTTTGAAAAATTCTGACGCGGCTTCATGGCACGAACTTGTGTATTAATTGCACCGGTTCAACCTATTTTGCACTGAGTTTCGTGTAGTAACGAAAGATTTCCAAATGTACCCAAACACTATGAAACACACCAAAACAGGAGTTTAGGGTCCAATTGGGTGTATCGGGTGCATTCGTTGCGAAAACTTCCAATGCGATTTCATGCCACGAACTTGTGCATTAATTCTACCATTTCAGCCCACTTTGCATCGAGTTTCGTGCAGTAACGAAACAATCCAAAATGCACCGAAACCCTACAAAACGCACCAAAACATGAGTTTAGGGTCCAATGGGTTTGATTGGGTGAGTTCGCTGCAATAAATTCCGATGCGACTACGTGGCACAAACTTTAGCATTAATTTCTCCAGTTCAGCCCGTTTTGCACCGAGTTTCATGCAGTAATGAAACCATCCAAAATGCATCCAAACACTCAAAACGCACCAATACATGCATTTAGGGTCCAATGGGGTGGATCGTGTGTGTTCATTGTGAAAAATTCAGATGCGACTTCATGGCACAAACTTGTGCATTAATTGCACCATTTCAACCCATTTTGCACCGAGTTTCGTCTATTAACGAAAGATTGCCAAATGCACCCAAACACTATGAAACACACCCAAACATGAGTTTAGGATTCAAATGGGTGGATCGGGTGTGTTCGTTTTGAAAAATTCTGACGCGGCTTCATGGCACGAACTTGTGTATTAATTCTATTATTTCAGCCCGCTTTGCATCGACTTTCGTGCAATAACGAAACAATCCAAAATGCACCCAAACACTATGAAATGCACCAAATCATGAGTTTAGGGTCCAATGGGGTGGATCGGGTTCGTTCGCTGCCAAAAATTCTGATGCGACTTCGTGGCACAAACTTTTGCATTAATTGCTCTAGTTCAGCACGTTTTGCACCGAGTTTCATGCATTAATGTAACCATCCAAAATGCACCCATACACTCAAAGCGCACCAATACATGCATTTAGGGTCCAATGGGGTGGATCGGGTGTGTTCCTTGTGAAAAATTCCGATGCGACTTCGTGGCACAAACTTGTGTATTAATTGCACCATTTCAGCCCGTTTTGCACCGAGCTTTGTCTATTAACGAAACATTGCCAAATGCAACCCAACACTATGAAACACACCAAAACATGAGCTTTAGGGTTCAATTGGGTGGATCGGGTGCGTTTGTTTTGAAAAATTCTAACGCGGCTTCATGGCACGAACTTGTGCATTATTTCTATCATTTCATCCCGCTTTGCATCGATTTTTGTGCAGTAACGAAACAATCCAAAATGTACCCAAACACTATGAAATGCATTTAGGGTCAATGGGGTGGATCGGTTGTGTTCATTGTGAAAAATTCCGATGCGACTTCGTGGCACAAACTTGTGCATTAATTGCACCATTTCAACCCGTTTTGCACCGAGCTTTGTCTATTAACGAAACATTGCCAAATGCTCCCAAACACTATGAAACACACCAAAACCGAGTATTGTGTAGTAACGAAAGATTACCAAATGCACCCAAACATTATGAAACACTCCAAAACAGGAGTTTAGGGTCCAATTGGGTGTATCGGGTGCATTCGTTGCGAAAACTTCCAATGCGATTTCATGCCACGAACTTGTGCATTAATTCTACCATTTCAGCCCACTTTGCATCGAGTTTCGTGCAGTAACGAAACAATCCAAAATGCACCCAAACACTACAGAACGCACCAAAACATGAGTTTACGGTCAAATGGGTTGGATTGGGTGGGTTCGCTGCAAAAAATTCCGATGCGACTTCATGGCACAAACTTGTGCATTAATTGCACCATTTCAACCCGCTTTGCACCGAGTTTCGTCTATTAACGAAACATAGCCAAATGCAAGCAAACACTATGAAACACACCAGAACAGGAGTTTAGGATCCAATTGGATCGGGTCCATTCGTTGCGAAAAATTCCAATGCGACTTCATGCCAAGAACTTGTGCATTAATTCTACCATTTTAGGGTTCAATTGGGTGGATCGGGTGCGTTCGTTTTGAAAAATTCTGACGCGGCTTCATGGCACGAACTTGTGTATTAATTGCACCGGTTCAACCTATTTTGCACCGAGTTTCGTGTAGTAACGAAAGATTTCCAAATGTACCCAAACACTATGAAACACACCAAAACAGGAGTTTAGGGTCCAATTGGGTGTATCGGGTGCATTCGTTGCGAAAACTTCCAATGCGATTTCATGCCACGAACTTGTGCATTAATTCTACCATTTCAGCCCACTTTGCATCGAGTTTCGTGCAGTAACGAAACAATCCAAAATGCGCCGAAACCCTACAAAACGCACCAAAACATGAGTTTAGGGTCCAATGGGTTTGATTGGGTGAGTTCGCTGCAATAAATTCCGATGCGACTATGTGGCACAAACTTTAGCATTAATTGCTCCAGTTCAGCCCGTTTTGCACCGAGTTTCATGCAGTAATGAAACCATCCAAAATGCATCCAAACACTCAAAACGCACCAATACATGCATTTAGGGTCCAATGGGGTGGATCGTGTGTGTTCATTGTGAAAAATTCAGATGCGACTTCATGGCACAAACTTGTGCATTAATTGCACCATTTCAACCCATTTTGCACCGAGTTTCGTCTATTAACGAAAGATTGCCAAATGCACCCAAACACTATGAAACACACCCAAACATGAGTTTAGGATTCAAATGGGTGGATCGGGTGTGTTCGTTTTGAAAAATTCTGACGCGGCTTCATGGCACGAACTTGTGTATTAATTCTATTATTTCAGCCCGCTTTGCATCGACTTTCGTGCAATAACGAAACAATCCAAAATGCACCCAAACACTATGAAATGCACCAAATCATGAGTTTAGGGTCCAATGGGGTGGATCGGGTTCGTTCGCTGCCAAAAATTCTGATGCGACTTCGTGGCACAAACTTTTGCATTAATTGCTCCTAGTTCAGCACGTTTTGCACCGAGTTTCATGCATTAATGTAACCATCCAAAATGCACCCATACACTCAAAGCGCACCAATACATGCATTTAGGGTCCAATGGGGTGGATCGGGTGTGTTCCTTGTGAAAAATTCCGATGCGACTTCGTGGCACAAACTTGTGTATTAATTGCACCATTTCAGCCCGTTTTGCACCGAGCTTTGTCTATTAACGAAACATTGCCAAATGCAACCCAACACTATGAAACACACCAAAACATGAGTTTAGGGTTCAATTGGGTGGATCGGGTGCGTTTGTTTTGAAAAATTCTAACGCGGCTTCATGGCACGAACTTGTGCATTATTTCTATCATTTCATCCCGCTTTGCATCGATTTTTGTGCAGTAACGAAACAATCCAAAATGTACCCAAACACTATGAAATGCATTTAGGGTCCAATGGGGTGGATCGGTTGTGTTCATTGTGAAAAATTCCGATGCGACTTCGTGGCACAAACTTGTGCATTAATTGCACCATTTCAACCCGTTTTGCACCGAGCTTTGTCTATTAACGAAACATTGCCAAATGCTCCCAAACACTATGAAACACACCAAAACCGAGTATTGTGTAGTAACGAAAGATTACCAAATGCACCCAAACATTATGAAACACTCCAAAACAGGAGTTTAGGGTCCAATTGGGTGTATCGGGTGCATTCGTTGCGAAAACTTCCAATGCGATTTCATGCCACGAACTTGTGCATTAATTCTACCATTTCAGCCCACTTTGCATCGAGTTTCGTGCAGTAACGAAACAATCCAAAATGCACCCAAACACTACAGAACGCACCAAAACATGAGTTTACGGTCAAATGGGTTGGATTGGGTGGGTTCGCTGCAAAAAATTCCGATGCGACTTCATGGCACAAACTTGTGCATTAATTGCACCATTTCAACCCGCTTTGCACCGAGTTTCGTCTATTAACGAAACATAGCCAAATGCAAGCAAACACTATGAAACACACCAGAACAGGAGTTTAGGATCCAATTGGATCGGGTCCATTCGTTGCGAAAAATTCCAATGCGACTTCATGCCAAGAACTTGTGCATTAATTCTACCATTTTAGGGTTCAATTGGGTGGATCGGGTGCGTTCGTTTTGAAAAATTCTGACGCGGCTTCATGGCACGAACTTGTGTATTAATTGCACCGGTTCAACCTATTTTGCACCGAGTTTCGTGTAGTAACGAAAGATTTCCAAATGTACCCAAACACTATGAAACACACCAAAACAGGAGTTTAGGGTCCAATTGGGTGTATCGGGTGCATTCGTTGCGAAAACTTCCAATGCGATTTCATGCCACGAACTTGTGCATTAATTCTACCATTTCAGCCCACTTTGCATCGAGTTTCGTGCAGTAACGAAACAATCCAAAATGCGCCGAAACCCTACAAAACGCACCAAAACATGAGTTTAGGGTCCAATGGGTTTGATTGGGTGAGTTCGCTGCAATAAATTCCGATGCGACTATGTGGCACAAACTTTAGCATTAATTGCTCCAGTTCAGCCCGTTTTGCACCGAGTTTCATGCAGTAATGAAACCATCCAAAATGCATCCAAACACTCAAAACGCACCAATACATGCATTTAGGGTCCAATGGGGTGGATCGTGTGTGTTCATTGTGAAAAATTCAGATGCGACTTCATGGCACAAACTTGTGCATTAATTGCACCATTTCAACCCATTTTGCACCGAGTTTCGTCTATTAACGAAAGATTGCCAAATGCACCCAAACACTATGAAACACACCCAAACATGAGTTTAGGATTCAAATGGGTGGATCGGGTGTGTTCGTTTTGAAAAATTCTGACGCGGCTTCATGGCACGAACTTGTGTATTAATTCTATTATTTCAGCCCGCTTTGCATCGACTTTCGTGCAATAACGAAACAATCCAAAATGCACCCAAACACTATGAAATGCACCAAATCATGAGTTTAGGGTCCAATGGGGTGGATCGGGTTCGTTCGCTGCCAAAAATTCTGATGCGACTTCGTGGCACAAACTTTTGCATTAATTGCTCCAGTTCAGCACGTTTTGCACCGAGTTTCATGCAGTAATGTAACCATCCAAAATGCACCCAAACACTCAAAGCGCACCAATACATGCATTTAGGGTCCAATGGGGTGGATCGGGTGTGTTCCTTGTGAAAAATTCCGATGCGACTTCGTGGCACAAACTTGTGTATTAATTGCACCATTTCAGCCCGTTTTGCACCGAGCTTTGTCTATTAACGAAACATTGCCAAATGCAACCCAACACTATGAAACACACCAAAACATGAGTTTAGGGTTCAATTGGGTGGATCGGGTGCGTTTGTTTTGAAAAATTCTAACGCGGCTTCATGGCACGAACTTGTGCATTATTTCTATCATTTCATCCCGCTTTGCATCGATTTTTGTGCAGTAACGAAACAATCCAAAATGTACCCAAACACTATGAAATGCATTTAGGGTCCAATGGGGTGGATCGGTTGTGTTCATTGTGAAAAATTCCGATGCGACTTCGTGGCACAAACTTGTGCATTAATTGCACCATTTCAACCCGTTTTGCACCGAGCTTTGTCTATTAACGAAACATTGCCAAATGCTCCCAAACACTATGAAACACACCAAAACCGAGTATTGTGTAGTAACGAAAGATTACCAAATGCACCCAAACATTATGAAACACTCCAAAACAGGAGTTTAGGGTCCAATTGGGTGTATCGGGTGCATTCGTTGCGAAAACTTCCAATGCGATTTCATGCCACGAACTTGTGCATTAATTCTACCATTTCAGCCCACTTTGCATCGAGTTTCGTGCAGTAACGAAACAATCCAAAATGCACCCAAACACTACAGAACGCACCAAAACATGAGTTTACGGTCAAATGGGTTGGATTGGGTGGGTTCGCTGCAAAAAATTCCGATGCGACTTCATGGCACAAACTTGTGCATTAATTGCACCATTTCAACCCGCTTTGCACCGAGTTTCGTCTATTAACGAAACATAGCCAAATGCAAGCAAACACTATGAAACACACCAGAACAGGAGTTTAGGATCCAATTGGATCGGGTCCATTCGTTGCGAAAAATTCCAATGCGACTTCATGCCAAGAACTTGTGCATTAATTCTACCATTTTAGGGTTCAATTGGGTGGATCGGGTGCGTTCGTTTTGAAAAATTCTGACGCGGCTTCATGGCACGAACTTGTGTATTAATTGCACCGGTTCAACCTATTTTGCACCGAGTTTCGTGTAGTAACGAAAGATTTCCAAATGTACCCAAACACTATGAAACACACCAAAACAGGAGTTTAGGGTCCAATTGGGTGTATCGGGTGCATTCGTTGCGAAAACTTCCAATGCGATTTCATGCCACGAACTTGTGCATTAATTCTACCATTTCAGCCCACTTTGCATCGAGTTTCGTGCAGTAACGAAACAATCCAAAATGCGCCGAAACCCTACAAAACGCACCAAAACATGAGTTTAGGGTCCAATGGGTTTGATTGGGTGAGTTCGCTGCAATAAATTCCGATGCGACTATGTGGCACAAACTTTAGCATTAATTGCTCCAGTTCAGCCCGTTTTGCACCGAGTTTCATGCAGTAATGAAACCATCCAAAATGCATCCAAACACTCAAAACGCACCAATACATGCATTTAGGGTCCAATGGGGTGGATCGTGTGTGTTCATTGTGAAAAATTCAATTCAGATGCGACTTCATGGCACAAACTTGTGCATTAATTGCACCATTTCAACCCATTTTGCACCGAGTTTCGTCTATTAACGAAAGATTGCCAAATGCACCCAAACACTATGAAACACACCCAAACATGAGTTTAGGATTCAAATGGGTGGATCGGGTGTGTTCGTTTTGAAAAATTCTGACGCGGCTTCATGGCACGAACTTGTGTATTAATTCTATTATTTCAGCCCGCTTTGCATCGACTTTCGTGCAATAACGAAACAATCCAAAATGCACCCAAACACTATGAAATGCACCAAATCATGAGTTTAGGGTCCAATGGGGTGGATCGGGTTCGTTCGCTGCCAAAAATTCTGATGCGACTTCGTGGCACAAACTTTTGCATTAATTGCTCCAGTTCAGCACGTTTTGCACCGAGTTTCATGCAGTAATGTAACCATCCAAAATGCACCCAAACACTCAAAGCGCACCAATACATGCATTTAGGGTCCAATGGGGTGGATCGGGTGTGTTCCTTGTGAAAAATTCCGATGCGACTTCGTGGCACAAACTTGTGTATTAATTGCACCATTTCAGCCCGTTTTGCACCGAGCTTTGTCTATTAACGAAACATTGCCAAATGCAACCCAACACTATGAAACACACCAAAACATGAGTTTAGGGTTCAATTGGGTGGATCGGGTGCGTTTGTTTTGAAAAATTCTAACGCGGCTTCATGGCACGAACTTGTGCATTATTTCTATCATTTCATCCCGCTTTGCATCGATTTTTGTGCAGTAACGAAACAATCCAAAATGTACCCAAACACTATGAAATGCATTTAGGGTCCAATGGGGTGGATCGGTTGTGTTCATTGTGAAAAATTCCGATGCGACTTCGTGGCACAAACTTGTGCATTAATTGCACCATTTCAACCCGTTTTGCACCGAGCTTTGTCTATTAACGAAACATTGCCAAATGCTCCCAAACACTATGAAACACACCAAAACCGAGTATTGTGTAGTAACGAAAGATTACCAAATGCACCCAAACATTATGAAACACTCCAAAACAGGAGTTTAGGGTCCAATTGGGTGTATCGGGTGCATTCGTTGCGAAAACTTCCAATGCGATTTCATGCCACGAACTTGTGCATTAATTCTACCATTTCAGCCCACTTTGCATCGAGTTTCGTGCAGTAACGAAACAATCCAAAATGCACCCAAACACTACAGAACGCACCAAAACATGAGTTTACGGTCAAATGGGTTGGATTGGGTGGGTTCGCTGCAAAAAATTCCGATGCGACTTCATGGCACAAACTTGTGCATTAATTGCACCATTTCAACCCGCTTTGCACCGAGTTTCGTCTATTAACGAAACATAGCCAAATGCAAGCAAACACTATGAAACACACCAGAACAGGAGTTTAGGATCCAATTGGATCGGGTCCATTCGTTGCGAAAAATTCCAATGCGACTTCATGCCAAGAACTTGTGCATTAATTCTACCATTTTAGGGTTCAATTGGGTGGATCGGGTGCGTTCGTTTTGAAAAATTCTGACGCGGCTTCATGGCACGAACTTGTGTATTAATTGCACCGGTTCAACCTATTTTGCACCGAGTTTCGTGTAGTAACGAAAGATTTCCAAATGTACCCAAACACTATGAAACACACCAAAACAGGAGTTTAGGGTCCAATTGGGTGTATCGGGTGCATTCGTTGCGAAAACTTCCAATGCGATTTCATGCCACGAACTTGTGCATTAATTCTACCATTTCAGCCCACTTTGCATCGAGTTTCGTGCAGTAACGAAACAATCCAAAATGCGCCGAAACCCTACAAAACCCACCAAAACATGAGTTTAGGGTCCAATGGGTTTGATTGGGTGAGTTCGCTGCAATAAATTCCGATGCGACTATGTGGCACAAACTTTAGCATTAATTGCTCCAGTTCAGCCCGTTTTGCACCGAGTTTCATGCAGTAATGAAACCATCCAAAATGCATCCAAACACTCAAAACGCACCAATACATGCATTTAGGGTCCAATGGGGTGGATCGTGTGTGTTCATTGTGAAAAATTCAGATGCGACTTCATGGCACAAACTTGTGCATTAATTGCACCATTTCAACCCATTTTGCACCGAGTTTCGTCTATTAACGAAAGATTGCCAAATGCACCCAAACACTATGAAACACACCCAAACATGAGTTTAGGATTCAAATGGGTGGATCGGGTGTGTTCGTTTTGAAAAATTCTGACGCGGCTTCATGGCACGAACTTGTGTATTAATTCTATTATTTCAGCCCGCTTTGCATCGACTTTCGTGCAATAACGAAACAATCCAAAATGCACCCAAACACTATGAAATGCACCAAATCATGAGTTTAGGGTCCAATGGGGTGGATCGGGTTCGTTCGCTGCCAAAAATTCTGATGCGACTTCGTGGCACAAACTTTTGCATTAATTGCTCCAGTTCAGCACGTTTTGCACCGAGTTTCATGCAGTAATGTAACCATCCAAAATGCACCCAAACACTCAAAGCGCACCAATACATGCATTTAGGGTCCAATGGGGTGGATCGGGTGTGTTCCTTGTGAAAAATTCCGATGCGACTTCGTGGCACAAACTTGTGTATTAATTGCACCATTTCAGCCCGTTTTGCACCGAGCTTTGTCTATTAACGAAACATTGCCAAATGCAACCCAACACTATGAAACACACCAAAACATGAGTTTAGGGTTCAATTGGGTGGATCGGGTGCGTTTGTTTTGAAAAATTCTAACGCGGCTTCATGGCACGAACTTGTGCATTATTTCTATCATTTCATCCCGCTTTGCATCGATTTTTGTGCAGTAACGAAACAATCCAAAATGTACCCAAACACTATGAAATGCATTTAGGGTCCAATGGGGTGGATCGGTTGTGTTCATTGTGAAAAATTCCGATGCGACTTCGTGGCACAAACTTGTGCATTAATTGCACCATTTCAACCCGTTTTGCACCGAGCTTTGTCTATTAACGAAACATTGCCAAATGCTCCCAAACACTATGAAACACACCAAAACCGAGTATTGTGTAGTAACGAAAGATTACCAAATGCACCCAAACATTATGAAACACTCCAAAACAGGAGTTTAGGGTCCAATTGGGTGTATCGGGTGCATTCGTTGCGAAAACTTCCAATGCGATTTCATGCCACGAACTTGTGCATTAATTCTACCATTTCAGCCCACTTTGCATCGAGTTTCGTGCAGTAACGAAACAATCCAAAATGCACCCAAACACTACAGAACGCACCAAAACATGAGTTTACGGTCAAATGGGTTGGATTGGGTGGGTTCGCTGCAAAAAATTCCGATGCGACTTCATGGCACAAACTTGTGCATTAATTGCACCATTTCAACCCGCTTTGCACCGAGTTTCGTCTATTAACGAAACATAGCCAAATGCAAGCAAACACTATGAAACACACCAGAACAGGAGTTTAGGATCCAATTGGATCGGGTCCATTCGTTGCGAAAAATTCCAATGCGACTTCATGCCAAGAACTTGTGCATTAATTCTACCATTTTAGGGTTCAATTGGGTGGATCGGGTGCGTTCGTTTTGAAAAATTCTGACGCGGCTTCATGGCACGAACTTGTGTATTAATTGCACCGGTTCAACCTATTTTGCACCGAGTTTCGTGTAGTAACGAAAGATTTCCAAATGTACCCAAACACTATGAAACACACCAAAACAGGAGTTTAGGGTCCAATTGGGTGTATCGGGTGCATTCGTTGCGAAAACTTCCAATGCGATTTCATGCCACGAACTTGTGCATTAATTCTACCATTTCAGCCCACTTTGCATCGAGTTTCGTGCAGTAACGAAACAATCCAAAATGCGCCGAAACCCTACAAAACCCACCAAAACATGAGTTTAGGGTCCAATGGGTTTGATTGGGTGAGTTCGCTGCAATAAATTCCGATGCGACTATGTGGCACAAACTTTAGCATTAATTGCTCCAGTTCAGCCCGTTTTGCACCGAGTTTCATGCAGTAATGAAACCATCCAAAATGCATCCAAACACTCAAAACACACCAATACATGCATTTAGGGTCCAATGGGGTGGATCGTGTGTGTTCATTGTGAAAAATTCAGATGCGACTTCATGGCACAAACTTGTGCATTAATTGCACCATTTCAACCCATTTTGCACCGAGTTTCGTCTATTAATGAAAGATTGCCAAATGCACCCAAACACTATGAAACACACCCAAACATGAGTTTAGGATTCAAATGGGTGGATCGGGTGTGTTCGTTTTGAAAAATTCTGACGCGGCTTCATGGCACGAACTTGTGTATTAATTCTATTATTTCAGCCCGCTTTGCATCGACTTTCGTGCAATAACGAAACAATCCAAAATGCACCCAAACACTATGAAATGCACCAAATCATGAGTTTAGGGTCCAATGGGGTGGATCGGGTTCGTTCGCTGCCAAAAATTCTGATGCGACTTCGTGGCACAAACTTTTGCATTAATTGCTCCAGTTCAGCACGTTTTGCACCGAGTTTCATGCAGTAATGTAACCATCCAAAATGCACCCAAACACTCAAAGCGCACCAATACATGCATTTAGGGTCCAATGGGGTGGATCGGGAGTGTTCCTTGTGAAAAATTCCGATGCGACTTCGTGGCACAAACTTGTGTATTAATTGCACCATTTCAGCCCGTTTTGCACCGAGCTTTGTCTATTAACGAAACATTGCCAAATGCAACCCAACACTATGAAACACACCAAAACATGAGTTTAGGGTTCAATTGGGTGGATCGGGTGCGTTTGTTTTGAAAAATTCTAACGCGGCTTCATGGCACGAACTTGTGCATTATTTCTATCATTTCATCCCGCTTTGCATCGATTTTTGTGCAGTAACGAAACAATCCAAAATGTACCCAAACACTATGAAATGCATTTAGGGTCCAATGGGGTGGATCGGTTGTGTTCATTGTGAAAAATTCCGATGCGACTTCGTGGCACAAACTTGTGCATTAATTGCACCATTTCAACCCGTTTTGCACCGAGCTTTGTCTATTAACGAAACATTGCCAAATGCTCCCAAACACTATGAAACACACCAAAACCGAGTATTGTGTAGTAACGAAAGATTACCAAATGCACCCAAACATTATGAAACACTCCAAAACAGGAGTTTAGGGTCCAATTGGGTGTATCGGGTGCATTCGTTGCGAAAACTTCCAATGCGATTTCATGCCACGAACTTGTGCATTAATTCTACCATTTCAGCCCACTTTGCATCGAGTTTCGTGCAGTAACGAAACAATCCAAAATGCACCCAAACACTACAGAACGCACCAAAACATGAGTTTACGGTCAAATGGGTTGGATTGGGTGGGTTTGCTGCAAAAAATTCCGATGCGACTTCATGGCACAAACTTGTGCATTAATTGCACCATTTCAACCCGCTTTGCACCGAGTTTCGTCTATTAACGAAACATAGCCAAATGCAAGCAAACACTATGAAACACACCAGAACAGGAGTTTAGGATCCAATTGGATCGGGTCCATTCGTTGCGAAAAATTCCAATGCGACTTCATGCCAAGAACTTGTGCATTAATTCTACCATTTTAGGGTTCAATTGGGTGGATCGGGTGCGTTCGTTTTGAAAAATTCTGACGCGGCTTCATGGCACGAACTTGTGTATTATTGCACCGGTTCAACCTATTTTGCACCGAGTTTCGTGTAGTAACGAAAGATTTCCAAATGTACCCAAACACTATGAAACACACCAAAACAGGAGTTTAGGGTCCAATTGGGTGTATCGGGTGCATTCGTTGCGAAAACTTCCAATGCGATTTCATGCCACGAACTTGTGCATTAATTCTACCATTTCAGCCCACTTTGCATCGAGTTTCGTGCAGTAACGAAACAATCCAAAATGCGCCGAAACCCTACAAAACGCACCAAAACATGAGTTTAGGGTCCAATGGGTTTGATTAGGTGAGTTCGCTGCAATAAATTCCGATGCGACTATGTGGCACAAACTTTAGCATTAATTGCTCCAGTTCAGCCCGTTTTGCACCGAGTTTCATGCAGTAATGAAACCATCCAAAATGCATCCAAACACTCAAAACGCACCAATACATGCATTTAGGGTCCAATGGGGTGGATCGTCTGTGTTCATTGTGAAAAATTCAGATGCGACTTCATGGCACAAACTTGTGCATTAATTGCACCATTTCAACCCATTTTGCACCGAGTTTCGTCTATTAACGAAAGATTGCCAAATGCACCCAAACACTATGAAACACACCCAAACATGAGTTTAGGATTCAAATGGGTGGATCGGGTGTGTTCGTTTTGAAAAATTCTGACGCGGCTTCATGGCACGAACTTGTGTATTAATTCTATTATTTCAGCCCGCTTTGTATCGACTTTCGTGCAATAACGAAACAATCCAAAATGCACCCAAACACTATGAAATGCACCAAATCATGAGTTTAGGGTCCAATGGGGTGGATCGGGTTCGTTCGCTGCCAAAAATTCTGATGCGACTTCGTGGCACAAACTTTTGCATTAATTGCTCCAGTTCAGCACGTTTTGCACCGAGTTTCATGCAGTAATGTAACCATCCAAAATGCACCCAAACACTCAAAGCGCACCAATACATGCATTTAGGGTCCAATGGGGTGGATCGGGTGTGTTCCTTGTGAAAAATTCCGATGCGACTTCGTGGCACAAACTTGTGTATTAATTGCACCATTTCAGCCCGTTTTGCACCGAGCTTTGTCTATTAACGAAACATTGCCAAATGCAACCCAACACTATGAAACACACCAAAACATGAGTTTAGGGTTCAATTGGGTGGATCGGGTGCGTTTGTTTTGAAAAATTCTAACGCGGCTTCATGGCACGAACTTGTGCATTATTTCTATCATTTCATCCCGCTTTGCATCGATTTTTGTGCAGTAACGAAACAATCCAAAATGTACCCAAACACTATGAAATGCATTTAGGGTCCAATGGGGTGGATCGGTTGTGTTCATTGTGAAAAATTCCGATGCGACTTCGTGGCACAAACTTGTGCATTAATTGCACCATTTCAACCCGTTTTGCACCGAGCTTTGTCTATTAACGAAACATTGCCAAATGCTCCCAAACACTATGAAACACACCAAAACCGAGTATTGTGTAGTAACGAAAGATTACCAAATGCACCCAAACATTATGAAACACTCCAAAACAGGAGTTTAGGGTCCAATTGGGTGTATCGGGTGCATTCGTTGCGAAAACTTCCAATGCGATTTCATGCCACGAACTTGTGCATTAATTCTACCATTTCAGCCCACTTTGCATCGAGTTTCGTGCAGTAACGAAACAATCCAAAATGCACCCAAACACTACAGAACGCACCAAAACATGAGTTTACGGTCAAATGGGTTGGATTGGGTGGGTTTGCTGCAAAAAATTCCGATGCGACTTCATGGCACAAACTTGTGCATTAATTGCACCATTTCAACCCGCTTTGCACCGAGTTTCGTCTATTAACGAAACATTGCCAAATGCAAGCAAACACTATGAAACACACCAGAACAGGAGTTTAGGATCCAATTGGATCGGGTCCATTCGTTGCGAAAAATTCCAATGCGACTTCATGCCAAGAACTTGTGCATTAATTCTACCATTTTAGGTTCAATTGGGTGGATCGGGTGCGTTCGTTTTGAAAAATTTTGACGCGCTTCATGGCACGAACTTGTGCATTAATTCTACCATTAAAGCTCGCATTGCATCGACTTTCGTGCAGTAACAAAACAATCCAAGATGCAAACAAACACTATGAAATGCTCCAAATACATGAGTTATGATTCCAATTAGGGGTATCGGGTGTGTCAATTGTGAAAAATTCCGATGCGACTTCATGGCACAAACTTGTGCATTAATTGCACCATTTCTACCCGTTTTGCACCGAGTTTCATCTATTAACGCAACATTGCCAATTGCTCCCAAACACTATGAAACACAACAAAACATGAGTTTAGGATTCAATTGGGTGGATCGGGTGTGTTCATTTTGAAAACTTCTGACGCGGCTTCATGGCACGAACTTGTGTATTAATTCTATTATTTCAGCCCGCTTTGCATCAATTTTCGTGCAATAACGAAACATTCCAAAATGCACCCAAACACTATGAAATGCACCATATCATGAGTTTAGGGTCCAATGGGGTGGATCGGGTTCGTTCGCTGCCAAAAATTCCGATGCGACTTCGTGGCACAAACTTTTGCATTAATTGCTCAAGTTCAGCCCGTTTTGCACCGAGTTTCATGCAGTAATGAAACCATCCAAAATGCACCCAAACACTCAAAATGCACAAATACATGCATTTAGGGTCCAATGGGGTGGATCGAGTGTGTTCATTGTGAAAAATTCCGATGTGACTTCATGGCACAAACTTGTGTATTAAGTGCACCATTTCAGCCCGTTTTGCACCGAGCTTTGTCTATTAACGAAACATTGCCAAATACACCCAAACACTATGAAACACCCCAAAACATGAGTTTAGGGTTCAATTGGGTGGATCGGGTGCGTTCGTTTCGAAAAATTCTAAGGCGGCTTCATGGCACGAACTTGTGCATTATTTCTATCATTTCATCCCGCTTTCCATCAACTTTTGTGCGGTAACGAAACAATCCAAAATGAACCCAAACACTATGAAATGCATTTAGGGTCCAATGGGGTGGATCGGTTGTGTTCATTGTGAAAAATTCCGATGCGACTTCGTGGCACAAACTTGTGCATTAATTGCACCATTTCAACCCATTTTGCACCGAGCTTTGTCTATTAACGAAACATTGCCAAATGCACCCAAACACTATGAAACACACCAAAACCGAGTTTCGTGTAGTAATGAAAGATTACCAAATGCAACCAAACACTATGAAACACACCAAAACAGGAGTTTAGGGTCCAATTGGGTGTATCGGGTGCATTCGTTGCGAAAACTTCCAATGCGATTTCATGCCATGAACTTGTGCATTAATTCTAACATTTCAGCCCACTTTGCATCGAGTTTCGTGCAGTAATGAAACAATCCAAAATGCACCCAAACACTACAAAACGCACCAAAACATGAGTTTAAGGTCAAATGGGTTGGATTGGGTGGGTTCGCTGTAAAAAATTCCGATGCGACTTCATGGCACAAACTTGTGCATTAATTGCACCATTTCAACCCGCTTTGCTCCGAGTTTCGTCTATTAATGAAACATTGCCAAATGCAAGCAAACACTATGAAACACAGCAGAACAGGAATTTAGGGTCCAATTGGATCGGGTGCATTCGTTGCGAAAAATTCCAATGCGACTTCATGCCAAGTTCTTGTGCATTAATTCTACCATTTTAGGGTTCAATTGGGTGGATCGGGTGCGTTCGTTTTGAAAAATTCTGACGCGGCTTCATGGCACGAACTTGTGCATTAATTCTACCATTTCAGCTCGCATTGCATCGACTTTCGTGCAGTAACGAAACAATCCAAGATGCACCCAAACACTATAAATTGCTCCAAATACATGAGTTATGATTCCAATGAGGGGGATCGGGTGTGTCAATTGTGAAAAATTCCGATGCGACTTCATGGCACAAACTTGTGCATTAATTGCACCATTTCTACCCGTTTTGCACCGAGTTTCATCTATTAACGCAACATTGCCAATTGCTCCCAAACACTATGAAACACAACAAAACATGAGTTTAGGATTCAATTGGGTGGATCGGGTGTGTTCATTTTGAAAACTTCTGACGCGGCTTCATGGCACGAACTTGTGTATTAATTCTATTATTTCAGCCCGCTTTGCATCAATTTTCGTGCAATAACGAAACATTCCAAAATGCACCCAAACACTATGAAATGCACCATATCATGAGTTTAGGGTCCAATGGGGTGGATCGGGTTCGTTCGCTGCCAAAAATTCCGATGCGACTTCGTGGCACAAACTTTTGCATTAATTGCTCAAGTTCAGCCCGTTTTGCACCGAGTTTCATGCAGTAATGAAACCATCCAAAATGCACCCAAACACTCAAAATGCACAAATACATGCATTTAGGGTCCAATGGGGTGGATCGAGTGTGTTCATTGTGAAAAATTCCGATGTGACTTCATGGCACAAACTTGTGTATTAAGTGCACCATTTCAGCCCGTTTTGCACCGAGCTTTGTCTATTAACGAAACATTGCCAAATACACCCAAACACTATGAAACACCCCAAAACATGAGTTTAGGGTTCAATTGGGTGGATCGGGTGCGTTCGTTTCGAAAAATTCTAAGGCGGCTTCATGGCACGAACTTGTGCATTATTTCTATCATTTCATCCCGCTTTCCATCGACTTTTGTGCGGTAACGAAACAATCCAAAATGAACCCAAACACTATGAAATGCATTTAGGGTCCAATGGGGTGGATCGGTTGTGTTCATTGTGAAAAATTCCGATGCGACTTCGTGGCACAAACTTGTGCATTAATTGCACCATTTCAACCCATTTTCCACCGAGCTTTGTCTATTAACGAAACATTGCCAAATGCACCCAAACACTATGAAACACACCAAAACCGAGTTTCGTGTAGTAATGAAAGATTACCAAATGCAACCAAACACTATGAAACACACCAAAACAGGAGTTTAGGGTCCAATTGGGTGTATCGGGTGCATTCGTTGCGAAAACTTCCAATGCGATTTCATGCCATGAACTTGTGCATTAATTCTAACATTTCAGCCCACTTTGCATCGAGTTTCGTGCAGTAATGAAACAATCCAAAATGCACCCAAACACTACAAAACGCACCAAAACATGAGTTTAAGGTCAAATGGGTTGGATTGGGTGGGTTCGCTGTAAAAAATTCCGATGCGACTTCATGGCACAAACTTGTGCATTAATTGCACCATTTCAACCCGCTTTGCTCCGAGTTTCGTCTATTAATGAAACATTGCCAAATGCAAGCAAACACTATGAAACACAGCAGAACAGGAATTTAGGGTCCAATTGGATCGGGTGCATTCGTTGCGAAAAATTCCAATGCGACTTCATGCCAAGTTCTTGTGCATTAATTCTACCATTTTAGGGTTCAATTGGGTGGATCGGGTGCGTTCGTTTTGAAAAATTCTGACGCGGCTTCATGGCACGAACTTGTGCATTAATTCTACCATTTCAGCTCGCATTGCATCGACTTTCGTGCAGTAACGAAACAATCCAAGATGCACCCAAACACTATAAATTGCTCCAAATACATGAGTTATGATTCCAATGAGGGGGATCGGGTGTGTCAATTGTGAAAAATTCCGATGCGACTTCATGGCACAAACTTGTGCATTAATTGCACCATTTCTACCCGTTTTGCACCGAGTTTCATCTATTAACGAAACATTGCCAAATGCTCCCAAACACTATGAAACACACCAAAACATGAGTTTAGGATTCAATTGGGTGGATCGGTTGTGTTCATTTTGAAAAATTCGGATGCGGCTTCATGGCACGAACTTGTGTATTAATTCTATTATTTCAGCCCGCTTTGCATCGACTTTCGTGCAATAACGAAACAATCCAAAATGCACCCAAACACTATGAATTGCACCAAATCATGAGTTTAGGGTCTAATGGGGTGGATCGGGTTCGTTCGCTGCCAAAAATTCCGATGCGACTTCGTGGCACAAACTTTTGCATTAATTGCTCCAGTTCAGCCCGTTTTGCACCGAGTTTCATGCAGTAATGAAACCATCCAAAATGCACCCAAACACTCAAAACGCACCAATACATGCATTTAGGGTCCAATGGGGTGGATCGGGTGTGTTCATTGTGAAAAATTCCGATGAGACTTCGTGGCACAAACTTGTGTATTAATTGCACCATTTCAGCCCGTTTTGCACCGAGCTTTGTCTATTAACGAAACATTGCCAAATGCACCCAAACACTATGAAACACACCAAAACATGAGTTTAGGGTTCAATTGGGTGGATCGGGTGCGTTTGTTTTGAAAAATTCTAACGCGGCTTCATGGCACGAACTTGTGCATTATTTCTATCATTTCATCCCGCTTTGCATCGACTTTTGTGCAGTAACGAAACAATCCAAAATGTACCCAAACACTATGAAATACTTTTAGGGTCCAATGGGGTGTATCGATTGTGTTCATTGTGAAAAATTCCGATGCGACTTCGTGGCACAAACTTGTGCATTAATTGCACCATTTCAACCCGCTTTGCACCGAGTTTCCTCTATTAACGAAACATTGCCAAATGCAAGCAAACACTATGAAACACACCAGAACAGGAGTTTAGGGTCCAATTGGATCGGGTGCATTCGTTGTGAAAAATTCCAATGCGACTTCATGCCAAGAACTTGTGCATTAATTCTACCATTTTAGGGTTCAATTGGGTGGATCGGGTGCGTTCGTTTTGAAAAATTCTGACGCGGCTTCATGGCACAAACTTGTGCATTAATTCTACCATTAAAGCTCGCATTGCATCGACTTTCGTGCAGTAACGAAACAATCCAAGATGCAACCAAACACTATGAAATGCTCCAAATACATGAGTTATGATTCCAATGAGGGGGATCGGGTGTGTCAATTGTGAAAAATTCCGATGCGACTTCATGGCACAAACTTGTGCATTAATTGCACCATTTCTACCCGTTTTGCACCGAGTTTCATCTATTAACGCAACATTGCCAATTGCTCCCAAACACTATGAAACACACCAAAACATGAGTTTAGGATTCAATTGGGTGGATCGGGTGTGTTCATTTTGAAAAATTCTGACGCGGCTTCATGGCACGAACTTGTGTATTAATTCTATTATTTTAGCCGGCTTTGCATCGACTTTCGTGCAATAACGAAACATTCCAAAATGCACCCAAACACTATGAAATGCACCATATCATGAGTTTAGGGTCCAATGGGGTGGATCGGGTTCGTTCGCTGCCAAAAATTCCGATGCGACTTCGTGGCACAGACTTTTGCATTAATTGCTCAAATTCAGCCCGTTTTGCACCGAGTTTCATGCAGTAATGAAACCATCCAAAATGCACCCAAACACTCAAAACGCACAAATACATGCATTTAGGGTCCAATGGGGTGGATCGGGTGTGTTCATTGTGAAAAATTCTGATGTGACTTCATGGCCCAAACTTGTGTATTAAGTGCACCATTTCAGCCCGTTTTGCACCGAGCTTTGTCTATTAACGAAACATTGCCAAATACACTCAAACACTATGAAACACACCAAAACATGAGTTTAGGGTTCAATTGGGTGGATCGGGTGCGTTCGTTTCGAAAAATTCTAAGGCGGCTTCATGGCACGAACTTGTGCATTATTTCTATCATTTCATCCCGCTTTCCATCAACTTTTGTGCGGTAACGAAACAATCCAAAATGAACCCAAACACTATGAAATGCATTTAGGGTCCAATGGGGTGGATCGGTTGTGTTCATTGTGAAAAATTCCGATGCGACTTCGTGGCACAAACTTGTGCATTAATTGCACCATTTCAACCCGTTTTGCACTGAGCTTTGTCTATTAACGAAACATTGCCAAATGCACCCAAACACTATGAAACACACCAAAACCGAGTTTCGTGTAGTAACGAAAGATTACCAAATGCAACCAAACACCATGAAATACACCAAAACAGGAGTTTAGGGTCCAATTGGGTGTATCGGGTGCATTCGTTGCGAAAACTTCCAATGCGATTTCATGCCATGAACTTGTGCATTAATTCTAACATTTCAGCCCACTTGGCATCGAGTTTCGTGCAGTAATGAAACAATCCAAAATGCACCCAAACACTACAAAACGCACCAAAACATGAGTTTAAGGTCAAATGGGATGGATTGGGTGGGTTCGCTGTAAAAAATTCCGATGCGACTTCATGGCACAAACTTGTGCATTAATTGCACCATTTCAACCCGCTTTGCTCCGAGTTTCGTCTATTAATGAAACATTGCCAAATGCAAGCAAACACTATGAAACACAGCAGAACAGGAATTTAGGGTCCAATTGGATCGGGTGCATTCGTTGCGAAAAATTCCAATGCGACTTCATGCCATGTTCTTGTGCATTAATTCTACCATTTTAGGGTTCAATTGGGTGGATCGGGTGCGTTCGTTTTGAAAAATTCTGACGCGGCTTCATGGCACGAACTTGTGCATTAATTCTACCATTTCAGCTCGCATTGCATCGACTTTCGTGCAGTAACGAAACAATCCAAGATGCGACCAAACACTATAAATTGCTCCAAATATATGAGTTATGATTCCAATGAGGGGGATCGGGTGTGTCAATTGTGAAAAATTCCGATGCGACTTCATGGCACAAACTTGTGCATTAATTGCACCATTTCTACCCGTTTTGCACCGAGTTTCATCTATTAACGAAACATTGCCAAATGCTCCCAAACACTATGAAACACACCAAAACATGAGTTTAGGATTCAATTGGGTGGATCGGTTGTGTTCATTTTGAAAAATTCTGATGCGGCTTCATGGCACGAACTTGTGTATTAATTCTATTATTTCAGCCCGCTTTGCATCGACTTTCGTGCAATAACGAAACAATCCAAAATGCACCCAAACACTATGAAATGCACCAAATCATGAGTTTAGGGTCTAATGGGGTGGATCGGGTTCGTTCGCTGCCAAAAATTCCGATGCGACTTCGTGGCACAAACTTTTGCATTAATTGCTCCAGTTCAGCCCGTTTTGCACCGAGTTTCATGCAGTAATGAAACCATCCAAAATGCACCCAAACACTCAAAACGCACCAACACATGCATTTAGGGTCCAATGGGGTGGATCGGGTGTGTTCATTGTGAAAAATTCCGATGAGACTTCGTGGCACAAACTTGTGTATTAATTGCACCATTTCAGCCCGTTTTGCACCGAGCTTTGTCTATTAACGAAACATTGCCAAATGCACCCAAACACTATGAAACACACCAAAACATGAGTTTAGGGTTCAATTGGGTGGATCGGGTGCGTTTGTTTTGAAAAATTCTAACGCGGCTTCATGGCACGAACTTGTGCATTATTTCTATCATTTCATCCCGCTTTGCATCGACTTTTGTGCAGTAACGAAACAATCCAAAATGTACCCAAACACTATGAAATACTTTTAGGGTCCAATGGGGTGGATCGATTGTGTTCATTGTGAAAAATTCCGATGCGACTTCGTGGCACAAACTTGTGCATTAATTGCACCATTTCAACCCGCTTTGCACCGAGTTTCGTCTATTAACGAAACATTGCCAAATGCACCCAAACACTATGAAACACACCAAAACCGAGTTTCGTGTAGTAACGAAAGATTACCAAATGCAACCAAACACTATTAAACACACCAAAACAGGAGTTTAGGGTCCAATTGGGTGTATCGGGTGCATTCGTTGCGAAAACTTCCAATGCGATTTCATGCCATGAACTTGTGCATTAATTCTAACATTTCATCCCACTTTGCATCGAGTTTCGTGCAGTAATGAAACAATCCAAAATGCACCCAAACACTACAAAACGCACCAAAACATGAGTTTAAGGTCAAATGGGTTGGATTGGGTGGGTTCGCTGTAAAAAATTCCGATGCGACTTCATGGCACAAATTGTTCATTAATTGCACCATTTCAACCCGCTTTGCTCCGAGTTTCGTCTATTAATGAAACATTGCCAAATGCAAGCAAACACTATGAAACACAGCAGAACAGGAATTTAGGGTCCAATTGGATCGGGTGCATTCGTTGCGAAAAATTCCAATGCGACTTCATGCCAAGTTCTTGTGCATTAATTTTACCATTTTAGGGTTCAATTGGGTGGATCGGGTGCGTTCGTTTTGAAAAATTCTGACGCGGCTTCATGGCACGAACTTGTGCATTAATTCTACCATTTCAGCTCGCATTGCATCGACTTTCGTGCAGTAACGAAACAATCCAAGATGCACCCAAACACTATAAATTGCTCCAAATACATGAGTTATGATTCCAATGAGGGGGATCGGGTGTGTCAATTGTGAAAAATTCCGATGCGACTTCATGGCACAAACTTGTGTATTAATTGCACCATTTCAGCCCGTTTTGCACCGAGCTTTGTCTATTAACGAAACATTGCCAAATGCACCTAAACACTATGAAACACACCAAAACATGAGTTTAGGGTTCAATTGGGTGGATCGGGTGCGTTTGTTTTGAAAAATTCTAACGCGGCTTCATGGCACGAACTTGTGCATTATTTCTATCATTTCATCTCGCTTTGCATCGACTTTTGTGCAGTAACGAAACAATCCAAAATGTACCCAAACACTATGAAATACTTTTAGGGTCCAATGGGGTGGATCGATTGTGTTCGTTGTGAAAAATTCCGATGCGACTTCGTGGCACAAACTTGTGCATTAATTGCACCATTTCAACCCGCTTTGCACCGAGTTTCGTCTATTAACGAAACATTGCCAAATGCAAGCAAACACTATGAAACACACCAGAACAGGAGTTTAGGGTCCAATTGGATCGGGTGCATTCGTTGTGAAAAATTCCAATGCGACTTCATGCCAAGAACTTGTGCATTAATTCTACCATTTTAGGGTTCAATTGGGTGGATTGGGTGCGTTCGTTTTGAAAAATTCTGACGCGGCTTCATGGCACGAACTTGTGCATTAATTCTACCATTAAAGCTCGCATTGCATCGACTTTCGTGCAGTAACGAAACAATCCAAGATGCAACCAAACACTATGAAATGCTCCAAATACATGAGTTATGATTCCAATGAGGGGGATCGGGTGTGTCAATTGTGAAAAATTCCGATGCGACTTCATGGCACAAACTTGTGCATTAATTGCACCATTTCTACCCGTTTTGCACCGAGTTTCATCTATTAACGCAACATTGCCAATTGCTCCCAAACACTATGAAACACACCAAAACATGAGTTTAGGATTCAATTGGGTGGATCGGGTGTGTTCATTTTGAAAAATTCTGACGCGGCTTCATGGCACGAACTTGTGTATTAATTCTATTATTTCAGCCCGCTTTGCATCGACTTTCGTGCAATAACGAAACATTCCAAAATGCACCCAAACACTATGAAATGCACCATATCATGAGTTTAGGGTCCAATGGGGTGGATCGGGTTCGTTCGCTGCCAAAAATTCCGATGCGACTTCGTGGCACAAACTTTTGCATTAATTGCTCAAGTTCAGCCCGTTTTGCACCGAGTTTCATGCAGTAATGAAACCATCCAAAATGCACCCAAACACTCAAAACGCACAAATACATGCATTTAGGGTCCAATGGGGTGGATCGGGTGTGTTCATTGTGAAAAATTCCGATGTGACTTCATGGCACAAACTTGTGTATTAAGTGCACCATTTCAGCCCGTTTTGCACCGAGCTTTGTCTATTAACGAAACATTGCCAAATGCAATCAAACACTATGAAACACACCAAAACATGAGTTTAGGGTTCAATTGGGTGGATCGAGTGCGTTCGTTTTGAAAAATTCTAAGGCGGCTTCATGGCACAAACTTGTGCATTATTTCTATTATTTCATCCCGCTTTCCATCAACTTTTGTGCGGTAATGAAACAATCCAAAATGTACCCAAACACTATGAAATGCATTTAGGGTCCAATGGGGTGGATCGGTTTTGTTCATTGTGAAAAATTCCGATGCAACTTCGTGGCACAAACTTGTGCATTAATTGCACCATTTCAACCCGTTTTGCACCGAGCTTTGTCTATTAACGAAACATTGCCAAATGCTCCCAAACACTATGAAACACACCAAAACCGAGTTTCGTGTAGTAACGAAAGATTACCAAATGCAACCAAACACTATGAAACACACCAAAACAGGAGTTTAGGGTCCAATTGGGTGTATCGGGTGCATTCGTTGCGAAAACTTCCAATGCGATTTCATGCCATGAACTTGTGCATTAATTCTAACATTTCAGCCCACTTTGCATCGAGTTTCGTGCAGTAATGAAACAATCCAAAATGCACCCAAACACTACAAAACGCACCAAAACATGAGTTTAAGGTCAAATGAGTTGGATTGGGTGGGTTCGCTGTAAAAAATTCCGATGCGACTTCATGGCACAAACTTGTGCATTAATTGCACCATTTCAACCCGCTTTGCTCCGAGTTTCGTCTATTAATGAAACATTGCCAAATGCAAGCAAACACTATGAAACACAGCAGAACAGGAATTTAGGGTCCAATTGGATCGGGTGCATTCGTTGCGAAAAATTCCAATGCGACTTCATGCCAAGTTCTTGTGCATTAATTCTACCATTTTAGGGTTCAATTGGGTGGATCGGGTGCGTTCGTTTTGAAAAATTCTGACGCGGCTTCATGGCACGAACTTGTGCATTAATTCTACCATTTCAGCTCGCATTGCATCGACTTTCGTGCAGTAACGAAACAATCCAAGATGCACCCAAACACTATAAATTGCTCCAAATACATGAGTTATGATTCCAATGAGGGGGATCGGGTGTGTCAATTGTGAAAAATTCCGATGCGACTTCATGGCACAAACTTGTGCATTAATTGCACCATTTCTACCCATTTTGCACCGAGTTTCATCTATTAACGAAACATTGCCAAATGCTCCCAAACACTATGAAACACACCAAAACATGAGTTTAGGATTCAATTGGGTGGATCGGTTGTGTTCATTTTGAAAAATTCTGATGCGGCTTCATGGCACGAACTTGTGTATTAATTCTATTATTTCAGCCCGCTTTGCATCGACTTTCGTGCAATAACGAAACAATCCAAAATGCACCCAAACACTATGAAATGCACCAAATCATGAGTTTAGGGTCTAATGGGGTGGATCGGGTTCGTTCGCTGCCAAAAATTCCGATGCGACTTCGTGGCACAAACTTTTGCATTAATTGCTCCAGTTCAGCCTGTTTTGCACCGAGTTTCATGCAGTAATGAAACCATCCAAAATGCACCCAAACACTCAAAACGCACCAATACATGCATTTAGGGTCCAATGGGGTGGATCGGGTGTGTTCATTGTGAAAAATTCCGATGAGACTTCGTGGCACAAACTTGTGTATTAATTGCACCATTTCAGCCCGTTTTGCACCGAGCTTTGTCTATTAACGAAACATTGCCAAATACACCCAAACACTATGAAACACACCAAAACATGAGTTTAGGGTTCAATTGGGTGGATCGGGTGCATTTGTCTTGAAAAATTCTAACGCGGCTTCATGGCACGAACTTGTGCATTAATTCTACCATTTCCGCTCGCATTGCATCGACTTTAGTGCAGTAACGAAACAATCCAAGATGCAGCCAAACACTATGAAATGCTCCAAATACATGAGTTATGATTCCAATGAGGGGGATCGGGTGTGTCAATTGTGAAAAATTCCGATGCGACTTCATGGCACAAACTTGTGCATTAATTGCACCATTTCTACCCGTTTTGCACCGAGTTTCATCTATTAATGCAACATTGCCAATTGCTCCCAAACACTATGAAACACACCAAAACATGAGTTTAGGATTCAATTGGGTGGATCGGGTGTGTTCATTTTGAAAAATTCTGACGCGGCTTCATGGCACGAACTTGTGTATTAATTCTATTATTTCAGCCCGCTTTGCATCGACTTTCGTGCAATAACGAAACATTCCAAAATGCACCCAAACACTATGAAATGCACCATATCATGAGTTTAGGGTCCAATGGGGTGGATCGGGTTCGTTCACTGCCAAAAATTCCGATGCGACTTCGTGGCACAAACTTTTGCATTAATTGCTCAAGTTCAGCCCGTTTTGCACCGAGTTTCATGCAGTAATGAAACCATCCAAAATGCACCCAAACACTCAAAATGCACCAATACAAGCATTTAGGGTCCAATGGGGTGGATCGGGTGTGTTCATTGTGAAAAATTCCGATGTGACTTCATGGCACAAACTTGTGTATTAAGTGCACAATTTCAGCCCGTTTTGCACCGAGCTTTGTCTATTAACGAAACATTGCCAAATGCAATCAAACACTATGAAACACACCAAAACATGAGTTTAGGGTTCAATTGGGTGGATCGAGTGCGTTCGTTTTGAAAAATTCTAAGGCGGCTTCATGGCACAAACTTGTGCATTATTTCTATTATTTCATCCCGCTTTCCATCAACTTTTGTGCGGTAATGAAACAATCCAAAATGTACCCAAACACTATGAAATGCATTTAGGGTCCAATGGGGTGGATCGGTTTTGTTCATTGTGAAAAATTCCGATGCAACTTCGTGGCACAAACTTGTGCATTAATTGCACCATTTCAACCCGTTTTGCACCGAGCTTTGTCTATTAACGAAACATTGCCAAATGCTCCCAAACACTATGAAACACACCAAAACCGAGTTTCGTGTAGTAACGAAAGATTACCAAATGCAACCAAACACTATGAAACACACCAAAACAGGAGTTTAGGGTCCAATTGGGTGTATCGGGTGCATTCGTTGCGAAAACTTCCAATGCGATTTCATGCCATGAACTTGTGCATTAATTCTAACATTTCAGCCCACTTTGCATCGAGTTTCGTGCAGTAATGAAACAATCCAAAATGCACCCAAACACTACAAAACGCACCAAAACATGAGTTTAAGGTCAAATGGGTTGGATTGGGTGGGTTCGCTGTAAAAAATTTCGATGCGACTTCATGGCACAAACTTGTGCATTAATTGCACCATTTCAACCCGCTTTGCTCCGAGTTTCGTCTATTAATGAAACATTGCCAAATGCAAGCAAACACTATGAAACACAGCAGAACAGGAATTTAGGGTCCAATTGGATCGGGTGCATTCGTTGCGAAAAATTCCAATGCGACTTCATGCCAAGTTCTTGTGCATTAATTCTACCATTTTAGGGTTCAATTGGGTGGATCGGGTGCGTTCGTTTTGAAAAATTCTGACGCGGCTTCATGGCACGAACTTGTGCATTAATTCTACCATTTCAGCTCGCATTGCATCGACTTTCGTGCAGTAACGAAACAATCCAAGATGCACCCAAACACTATAAATTGCTCCAAATACATGAGTTATGATTCCAATGAGGGGGATCGGGTGTGTCAATTGTGAAAAATTCCGATGCGACTTCATGGCACAAACTTGTGCATTAATTGCACCATTTCTACCCGTTTTGCACCGAGTTTCATCTATTAATGAAACATTGCCAAATGCTCCCAAACACTATGAAACACACCAAAACATGAGTTAAGGATTCAATTGGGTGGATCGGTTGTGTTCATTTTGAAAAATTCTGATGCGGCTTCATGGCACGAACTTGTGTATTAATTCTATTATTTCAGCCCGCTTTGCATCGACTTTCGTGCAATAACGAAACAATCCAAAATGCACCCAAACACTATGAAATGCACCAGATCATGAGTTTAGGGTCTAATGGGGTGGATCGGGTTCGTTCGCTGCCAAAAATTCCGATGCGACTTCGTGGCACAAACTTTTGCATTAATTGCTCCAGTTCAGCCTGTTTTGCACCGAGTTTCATGCAGTAATGAAACCATCCAAAATGCACCCAAACACTCAAAACGCACCAATACATGCATTTAGGGTCCAATGGGGTGGATCGGGTGTGTTCATTGTGAAAAATTCCGATGAGACTTCGTGGCACAAACTTGTGTATTAATTGCACCATTTCAGCCCGTTTTGCACCGAGCTTTGTCTATTAACGAAACATTGCCAAATACACCCAAACACTATGAAACACACCAAAACATGAGTTTAGGGTTCAATTGGGTGGATCGGGTGCATTTGTCTTGAAAAATTCTAACGCGGCTTCATGGCACGAACTTGTGCATTAATTCTACCATTTCCGCTCGCATTGCATCGACTTTAGTGCAGTAACGAAACAATCCAAGATGCAGCCAAACACTATGAAATGCTCCAAATACATGAGTTATGATTCCAATGAGGGGGATCGGGTGTGTCAATTGTGAAAAATTCCGATGCGACTTCATGGCACAAACTTGTGCATTAATTGCACCATTTCTACCCGTTTTGCACCGAGTTTCATCTATTAATGCAACATTGCCAATTGCTCCCAAACACTATGAAACACACCAAAACATGAGTTTAGGATTCAATTGGGTGGATCGGGTGTGTTCATTTTGAAAAATTCTGACGCGGCTTCATGGCACGAACTTGTGTATTAATTCTATTATTTCAGCCCGCTTTGCATCGACTTTCGTGCAATAACGAAACATTCCAAAATGCACCCAAACACTATGAAATGCACCATATCATGAGTTTAGGGTCCAATGGGGTGGATCGGGTTCGTTCACTGCCAAAAATTCTGATGCGACTTCGTGGCACAAACTTTTGCATTAATTGCTCAAGTTCAGCCCGTTTTGCACCGAGTTTCATGCAGTAATGAAACCATCCAAAATGCACCCAAACACTCAAAACGCACCAATACAAGCATTTAGGGTCCAATGGGGTGGATCGGGTGTGTTCATTGTGAAAAATTCCGATGTGACTTCGTGGCACAAACTTGTGCATTAGTTGCACCATTTCAACCCGTTTTGCACCGAGCTTTGTCTATTAACGAAACATTGCCAAATGCAATCAAACACTATGAAACACACCAAAACATGAGTTTAGGGTTCAATTGGGTGGATCGAGTGCGTTCGTTTTGAAAAATTCTAAGGCGGCTTCATGGCACAAACTTGTGCATTATTTCTATTATTTCATCCCGCTTTCCATCAACTTTTCTGCGGTAATGAAACAATCCAAAATGTACCCAAACACTATGAAATGCATTTAGGGTCCAATGGGGTGGATCGGTTTTGTTCATTGTGAAAAATTCCGATGCGACTTTGTGGCACAAACTTGTGCATTAATTGCACCATTTCAACCCGTTTTGCACCGAGCTTTGTCTATTAACGAAACATTGCCAAATGCTCCCAAACACTATGAAACACACCAAAACCGAGTTTCGTGTAGTAACGAAAGATTACCAAATGCAACCAAACACTATGAAACACACCAAAACAGGAGTTTAGGGTCCAATTGGGTGTATCGGGTGCATTCGTTGCGAAAACTTCCAATGCGATTTCATGCCACGAACTTGTGCATTAATTCTACCATTTCAGCCCACTTTGCATCGAGTTTCGTGCAGTAATGAAACAATCCAAAATGCACCCAAACACTACAAAACGCACCAAAACATGAGTTTAAGGTCCAATGGGTTGGATTGGGTGGGTTCGCTGTAAAAAATTCCGATGCGACTTCATGGCACAAACTTGTGCATTAATTCTACTATTTCAGCTCGCATTGCATCGACTTTCGTGCAGTAACGAAATAATCCAAGATGCACCCAAACACTATAAATTGCTCCAAATACATGAGTTATGATTCCAATGAGGGGGATCGGGTGTGTCAATTGTGAAAAATTCCGATGCGACTTCATGGCACAAACTTGTGCATTAATTGCACCATTTCTACCCGTTTTGCACCGAGTTTCATCTATTAACGAAACATTGCCAAATGCTCCCAAACACTATGAAACACACCAAAACATGAGTTTAGGATTCAATTGGGTGGATCGGTTGTGTTCATTTTGAAAAATTCTGATGCGGCTTCATGGCACGAACTTGTGTATTAATTCTACTATTTCAGCCAGCTTTGCATCGACTTTCGTGCAATAACGAAACAATCCAAAATGCACCCAAACACTATGAAATGCACCATATCATGAGTTTAGGGTCCACTGGGGTGGATCGGGTTCGTTCGCTGCCAAAAATTCCGATGCAACTTCGTGGCACAAACTTTTGCATTGATTGCTCAAGTTCAGCCCGTTTTGCACCAAGTTTCATGCAGTAATGAAACCATCCAAAATGCACCCAAACACTCAAAACGCACCAATACATGCATTTAGGGTCCAATGGGGTGGATCGGGTGTGTTCATTGTGAAAAATTCCGATGCGACTTCGTGTTACAAACTTGTGTATTAATTGCACCATTTCAACCCGCTTTGCTCCGAGTTTCGTCTATTAATGAAACATTGCCAAATGCAAGCAAACACTATGAAACACAGCAGAACAGGAATTTAGGGTCCAATTGGATCGGGTGCATTCGTTGCGAAAAATTCCAATGCGACTTCATGCCAAGTTCTTGTGCATTAATTCTACCATTTTAGGGTTCAATTGGGTGGATCGGGTGCGTTCGTTTTGAAAAATTCTGACGCGGCTTCATGGCACGAACTTGTGCATTAATTCTACCATTTCCGCTCGCATTGCATCGACTTTCGTGCAGTAACGAAACAATCCAAGATGCACCCAAACACTATGAATTGCTCCAAATACATGAGTTATGATTCCAATGAGGGGGATCGGGTGTGTCAATTGTGAAAAATTCCGATGCGACTTCATGGCACAAACTTGTGCATTAATTGCACCATTTCTACCCATTTTGCACCGAGTTTCATCTATTAACGAAACATTGCCAAATGCTCCCAAACACTATGAAACACACCAAAACATGAGTTTAGGATTCAATTGGGTGGATCGGTTGTGTTCATTTTGAAAAATTCTGATGCGGCTTCATGGCACGAACTTGTGTATTAATTCTATTATTTCAGCCCGCTTTGCATCGACTTTCGTGCAATAACGAAACAATCCAAAATGCACCCAAACACTATGAAATGCACCAAATCATGAGTTTAGGGTCTAATGGGGTGGATCGGGTTCGTTCGCTGCCAAACATTCCGATGCGACTTCGTGGCACAAACTTTTGCATTAATTGCTCCAGTTCAGCCCATTTTGCACCGAGTTTCATGCAGTAATGAAACCATCCAAAATGCACCCAAACACTCAAAACGCACCAATACATGCATTTAGGGTCCAATGGGGTGGATCGGGTGTGTTCATTGTGAAAAATTCCGATGCGACTTCGTGGCACAAACATGTGTACTAATTGCACCATTTCAGCCTGTTTTGCACCGAGCTTTGTCTATTAACGAAACATTGCCAAATGCACCCAAACACTATGAAACACACCAAAACATGAGTTTAGGGTTCAATTGGGTGGATCGGGTGCGTTTGTTTTGAAAAAATTTAACGCGGCTTCATGGCACGAACTTGTGCATTATTTCTATCATTTCATCCCGCTTTGCATCGACTTTTGTGCAGTAACGAAACAATCCAAAATGTACCCAAACACTATGAAATGCTTTTCGGGTCCAATGGGGTGGATCGGTTGTGTTCATTGTGAAAAATTCCGATGCGACTTCGTGGCACAAACTTGTGCATTAATTGCACCATTTCAACCCGCTTTGCACCGAGTTTCGTCTATTAACGAAACATTGCCAAATGCAAGCAAACACTATGAAACACACCAGAACAGGAGTTTAGGGTCCAATTGGATCGGGTGCATTCATTGCGAAAAATTCCAATGCGACTTCATGCCAAGAACTTGTGCATTAATTCTACCATTTTAGGGTTCAATTGGGTGGATCGGGTGCGTTCGTTTTGGAAAATTCTGACGCGGCTTCATGGCACGAACTTGTGCATTAATACTACCATTAAAGCTTGCATTGCATCGACTTTCGTGCAGTAACGAAACAATCCAAGATGCAACCAAACACTATGAAATGCTCCAAATACATGAGTTATGATTCCAATGAGGGGGATCGGGTGTGTCAATTGTGAAAAATTCCGATGCGACTTCATGGCACAAACTTGTGCATTAATTGCACCATTTCTACCCGTTTTGCACCGAGTTTCATCTATTAACGCAACATTGCCAATTGCTCCCAAACACTATGAAACACACCAAAACATGAGTTTAGGATTCAATTGGGAGGATCGGGTGTGTTCATTTTGAAAAATTCTAACGCGGCTTCATGGCACGAACTTGTGTATTAATTCTATTATTTCATCCCGCTTTGCATCGACTTTTGTGCAATAACGAAACAATCCAAAATGCACCCAAACACTATGAAATGCACCAAATCATGAGTTTAGGGTCCAATGGGGTGGATCGGGTTCGTTCGCTGCCAAAAATTCTGATGCGACTTCGTGGCACAAACTTTTGCATTAATTGCTCAAGTTCAGCCCGTTTTGCACCGAGTTTTATGCAGTAATGAAACCATCCAAAATGCACCCAAACACTCAAAACGCACCAATACATGCATTTAGGGTCCAATGGGGTGGATCGGGTGTGTTCATTGTGAAAAATTCCGATGCGACTTCATGGCACAAATTTGTGTATTAATTGCACCATTTCAGCCCGTTTTGCACCGAGCTTTGTCTATTAACGAAACATTGCCAAATGCACCCAAACACTATGAAACACACCAAAACATGAGTTTAGGGTTCAATTGGGTGGATCGGGTGCGTTCGTTTTGAAAAATTCTAACGCGGCTTCATGGCACGAACTTGTGCATTATTTCTATCATTTCATCCCGCTTTCCATCGACTTTTGTGCGGTAACGAAACAATCCAAAATGTACCCAAACACTATGAAATGCATTTAGGGTCCAATGGGGTGGATCGGTTGTGTTCATTGTGAAAAATTCCGATGTGACTTCGTGGCACAAACTTGTGCATTAGTTGCACCATTTCAACCCGTTTTGCACCAAGCTTTGTCTATTAACGAAACATTGCCAAATGCACCCAAACACTATGAAACACACCAAAACCGAGTTTCGTGTAGTAACGAAAGATTACCAAATGCAACCAAACACTATGAAACACACCAAAACAGGAGTTTAGGGTCCAATTGGGTGTATCGGGTGCATTCGTTGCGAAAACTTCCAATGCGATTTCATGCCACGAACTTGTGCATTAATTCTACCATTTCAGCCCACTTTGCATCGAGTTTCGTGCAGTAACGAAACAATCCAAAATGCACCCAAACACTACAAAACACACCAAAACATGAGTTTAAGGTCAAATTGGTTGCATTGGGTGGGTTCGCTGCAAAAAATTCTGATGCGACTTCATGGCACAAACTTGTGCATTAATTGCACCATTTCAACACGCTTTGCACCGAGTTTCGTCTATTAACGAAACATTGCCAAATGCAAGCAAACACTAGGAAACACAGCAGAACAGGAATTTAGGGTCTAATTGGATCGGGTGCATTCGTTGCGAAAAATTCCAATGCGACATCATGCCAAGAACTTGTACATTAATTCTACCATTTTAGGGTTGAATTGGGTGGATCGGGTGCGTTCGTTTTGAAAAATTCTGACGCGGCTTCATGGCACGAACTTGTGCATTAATTCTACCATTTCCGCTCGCATTGCATCGACTTTAGTGCAGTAACGAAACAATCCAAGATGCAGCCAAACACTATGAAATGCTCCAAATACATGAGTTATGATTCCAATGAGGGGGATCGGGTGTGTCAGTTGTGAAAAATTCCGATGCGACTTCATGGCACAAACTTGTGCATTAATTGCACCATTTCTACCCGTTTTGCACCGAGTTTCATCTATTAATCAAACATTGCCAAATGCTCCCAAACACTATGAAACACACCAAAACATGAGTTTAGGATTCAATTGGGTGGATCGGTTGTGTTCATTTTGAAAAATTCTGATGCGGCTTCATGGCACGAACTTTGTGTATTAATTCTATTATTTCAGCCCGCTTTGCATCGACTTTCGTGCAATAACGAAACAATCCAAAATGCACCCAAACACTATGAAATGCACCAAATCATGAGTTTAGGGTCCAATGGGGTGGATCGGGTTCGTTCGCTGCCAAAAATTCTGATGCGACTTCGTGGCACAAACTTTTGCATTAATTGCTCAAGTTCAGCCCGTTTTGCACCGAGTTTTATGCAGTAATGAAACCATCCAAAATGCACCCAAACACTCAAAACGCACCAATACATGCATTTAGGGTCCAATGGGGTGGATCGGGTGTGTTCATTGTGAAAAATTCCGATGCGACTTCATGGCACAAATTTGTGTATTAATTGCACCATTTCAGCCCATTTTGCACCGAGCTTTGTCTATTAACGAAACATTGCCAAATGCACCCAAACACTATGAAACACACCAAAACATGAGTTTAGGGTTCAATTGGGTGGATCGGGTGCGTTCGTTTTGAAAAATTCTAACGCGGCTTCATGGCACGAACTTGTGCATTATTTCTATCATTTCATCCCGCTTTCCATTGACTTTTGTGCGGTAACGAAACAATCCAAAATGTACCCAAACACTATGAAATGCATTTAGGGTCCAATGGGGTGGATCGGTTGTGTTCATTGTGAAAAATTCCGATGTGACTTCGTGGCACAAACTTGTGCATTAGTTCCACCATTTCAACCCGTTTTGCACCGAGCTTTGTCTATTAACGAAACATTGCCAAATGCACCCAAACACTATGAAACACACCAAAACCGAGTTTCGTGTAGTAACGAAAGATTACCAAATGCAACCAAACACTATGAAACACACCAAAACAGGAGTTTAGTGTCCAATTGGGTGTATCGGGTGCATTCGTTGCGAAAACTTCCAATGCGATTTCATGCCACGAACTTGTGCATTAATTCTACCATTTCAGCCCACTTTGCATCGAGTTTCGTGCAGTAACGAAACAATCCAAAACGCACCCAAACACTACAAAACACACCAAAACATGAGTTTAAGGTCAAATTGGTTGGATTGGGTGGGTTCGCTGCAGAAAATTCTGATGCGACTTCATGGCACAAACTTGTGCATTAATTGCACCATTTCAACACGCTTTGCACCGAGTTTCGTCTATTAACGAAACATTGCCAAATGCAAGCAAACACTAGGAAACATAGCAGAACAGGAATTTAGGGTCTAATTGGATCGGGTGCATTCGTTGCGAAAAATTCCAATGCGACTTCATGCCAAGAACTTGTACATTAATTCTACCATTTTTGGGTTGAATTGGGTGGATCGGGTGCGTTCGTTTTGAAAAATTCTGACGCGGCTTCATGGCATGAACTTGTGCATTAATTCTACCATTTCCGCTCGCATTGCATCGACTTTAGTGCAGTAACGAAACAATCCAAGATGCAGCCAAACACTATGAAATGCTCCAAATACATGAGTTATGATTCCAATGAGGGGGATCGGGTGTGTCAATTGTGAAAAATTTCGATGCGACTTCATGGCACAAACTTGTGCATTAATTGCACCATTTCTACCCGTTTTGCACTGAGTTTCATCTATTAATGAAACATTGCCAAATGCTCCCAAACACTATGAAACACACCAAAACATGAGTTTAGGATTCAATTGGGTGGATCGGTTGTGTTCATTTTGAAAAATTCTGATGCGGCTTCATGGCACGAACTTGTGTATTAATTCTATTATTTCAGCCCGCTTTGCATCGACTTTCGTGCAATAACGAAACAATCCAAAATGTACCCAAACACTATGAAATGCACCAAATCATGAGTTTAGGGTCTAATGGGGTGGATCGGGTTCGTTCGCTGCCAAAAATTCCGATGCGACTTCGTGGCACAAACTTTTGCATTAATTGCTCTAGTTCAGCCCATTTTGCACCGAGTTTCATGCAGTAATGAAACCATCCAAAATGCACCCAAACACTCAAAACGCACCAATACATGCATTTAGGGTCCAATGGGGTGGATCGGGTGTGTTCATTGTGAAAAATTCCGATGCGACTTCGTGGCACAAACTTGTGTATTAATTGCACCATTTCAGCCCGTTTTGCACCGAGCTTTGTCTATTAACGAAACATTGCCAAATGCACCCAAACACTATGAAACACACCAAAACATGAGTTTAGGGTTCAATTGGGTGGATCGGGTGCGTTTGTTTTGAAAAATTTTAACGCGGCTTCATGGCACGAATTTGTGCATTATTTCTATCATTTCATCCCGCTTTGCATCGACTTTTGTGCAGTAACGAAACAATCCAAAATGTACCCAAACACTATGAAATGCTTTTAGGGTCCAATGGGGTGGATCGGTTGTGTTCATTGTGAAAAATTCCGATGCGACTTCGTGGCACAAACTTGTGCATTAATTGCACCATTTCAACCCACTTTGCACCGAGTTTCGTCTATTAACGAAACATTGCCAAATGCAAGCAAACACTATGAAACACACCAGAACAGGAGTTTAGGGTCCAATTGGATCGGGTGCATTCGTTGCGAAAAAATCCAATGCGACTTCATGCCAAGAACTTGTGCGTTAATTCTACCATTTTAGGGTTCAATTGGGTGGATCGGGTGCGTTCGTTTTGAAAAATTCTGACGCGGCTTCATGGCACGAACTTGTGCATTAATTCTACCATTAAAGCTCACATTGCATCAACTTTTGTGCAGTAACGAAACAATCCAAGATGCAACCAAACACTATGAAATGCTCCAAATACAAGAGTTATGATTCCAATGAGGGGGATCGGGTGTGTCAATTGCGAAAAATTCCGATGCGACTTCATGGCACAAACTTGTGCATTAATTGCACCATTTCTACCCGTTTTGCACCGAGTTTCATCTATTAACGCAACATTGCCAATTGCTCCCAAACACTATGAAACACACCAAAACATGAGTTTAGGATTCAATTGGGTGGATCGGGTGCGTTCATTTTGAAAAAATCTGACGCGGCTTCATGGCACGAACTTGTGTATTAATTCTATTATTTCAGCCCGCTTTGCATCGACTTTCGTGCAATAAAGAAACAATCCAAAATGCACCCAAACACTATGAAATGCACCATATCATGAGTTTAGGGTCCAATGGGGTGGATCGGGTTCGTTCGCTGCCAAAAATTCCGATGCGACTTCATGGCACAAACTTGTGTATTAATTGCACCATTTCAGCCCGTTCTGCACCGAGCTTTGTCTATTAACGAAACATTGTCAAATGCACCCAAACACTATGAAACACACCAAAACATGAGTTTAGGGTTCAATTGGGTGGATCGGGTGCGTTCGTTTTGGAAAATTCTAAGGCGGCTTCATGGCACGAACTTGTGCATTATTTCTATCATTTCATCCTGCTTTCCATCGACTTTTGTGCGGTAACGAAACAATCCAAAATGTACCCAAACACTATGAAATGCATTTAGGGTCCAACGGGGTGGATCGGTTGTGTTCATTGTGAAAAATTCCGATGCGACTTCGTGGCACAAACTTGTGCATTAATTGCACCATTTCAACCCGTTTTGCACCGAGCTTTGTCTATTAACGAAACATTGCCAAATGCACCCAAACACTATGAAACACACCAAAACATGAGTTTAGGGTTCAATTGGGTGGATCGGGTGCGTTCGTTTCGAAAAATTCTAAGGCGGCTTCATGGCACGAACTTGTGCATTATTTCTATCATTTCATCCTGCTTTCCATCGACTTTTGTGCGGTAACGAAACAATCCAAAATGTACCCAAACACTATGAAATGCATTTAGGGTCCAACGGGGTGGATCGGTTGTGTTCATTGTGAAAAATTCCGATGCGACTTCGTGGCACAAACTTGTGCATTAATTGCACCATTTCAACCCGTTTTGCACCGAGCATTGTCTATTAACGAAACATTGCCAAATGCACCCAAACACTATGAAACACACCAAAACCGAGTTTCGTGTAGTAACGAAAGATTACCAAATGCAACCAAACACTATGAAACACACCAAAACAGGAGTTTAGGGTCCAATTGGGTGTATCGGGTGCATTCGTTGCGAAAACATCCAATGCGATTTCATGCCACGAACTTGTGCATTAATTCTACCATTTCAGCCCACTTTGCATCGAGTTTCGTGTTGTAATGAAACAATCCAAAATGCACCCAAACACTACAAAACGCACCAAAACATGAGTTTAAGGTCAAATGGGTTGGATTGGGTGGGTTCGCTGTAAAAAATTCCGATGCGACTTCATGGCACAAACTTGTGCATTAATTGCACCATTTCAACCCACTTTGCTCCGAGTTTCGTCTATTAATGAAACATTGCCAAATGCAAGCAAACACTATGAAACACAGCAGAACAGGAATTTAGGGTCCAATTGGATCGGGTGCATTCGTTGCGAAAAATTCCAATGCGACTTCATGCCAAGTTCTTGTGCATTAATTCTACCATTTTAGGGTTCAATTGGGTGGATCGGGTGCGTTCGTTTTGAAAAATTCTGACGCGGCTTCATGGCACGAACTTGTGCATTAATTCTACCATTTCAGCTCGCATTGCATCGACTTTCGTGTAGTAACGAAACAATCCAAGATGCACCCAAACACTATAAATTGCTCCAAATACATGAGTTATGATTCCAATGAGGGGGATCGGGTGTGTCAATTGTGAAAAATTCCGATGCGACTTCATGGCACAAACTTGTGCATTAATTGCACCATTTCTACCCATTTTGCACCGAGTTTCATCTATAAACGAAACATTGCCAAATGCTCCCAAACACTATGAAACACACCAAATCATGAGTTTAGGATTCAATTGGGTGGATCGGTTGTGTTCATTTTGAAAAATTCTGATGCGGCTTCATGGCACGAACTTGTGTATTAATTCTATTATTTCAGCCCGCTTTGCATCGACTTTCGTGCAATAACGAAACAATCCAAAATGCACCCAAACACTATGAAATGCACCAGATCATGAGTTTAGGGTCTAATGGGGTGGATCGGGTTCGTTCGCTGCCAAAAATTCCGATGCGACTTCGTGGCACAAACTTTTGCATTAATTGCTCCAGTTCAGCTTGTTTTGCACCGAGTTTCATGCAGTAATGAAACCATCCAAAATGCACCCAAACACTCAAAACGCACCAATACATGCATTTAGGGTCCAATGGGGTGGATCGGGTGTGTTCATTGTGAAAAATTCCGATGAGACTTCGTGGCACAAACTTGTGTATTAATTGCACCATTTCAGCCCGTTTTGCACCGAGCTTTGTCTATTAACGAAACATTGCCAAATACACCCAAACACTATGAAACACACCAAAACATGAGTTTAGGGTTCAATTGGGTGGATCGGGTGCGTTTGTCTTGAAAAATTCTACCGCGGCTTCATGGCACGAACTTGTGCATTAATTCTACCATTTCCGCTCGCATTGCATCGACTTTAGTGCAGTAACGAAACAATCCAAGATGCAGCCAAACACTATGAATTGCTCCAAATACATGAGTTATGATTCCAATGAGGGGGATCGGGTTTGTCAATTGTGAAAAATTCCGATGCGACTTCATGGCACAAACTTGTGCATTAATTGCACCATTTCTACCCGTTTTGCACCGAGTTTCATCTATTAACGAAACATTGCCAAATGCTCCCAAACACTATGAAACACACCAAAACATGAGTTTCGGATTCAATTGGGTGGATCGGTTGTGTTCATTTTGAAAAATTCTGATGCGGCTTCATGGCACGAACTTGTGTATTAATTCTATTATTTCAGCCCGCTTTGCATCGACTTTCGTGCAATAACGAAACAATCCAAAATGCACCCAAACACTATGAAATGCACCAAATCATGAGTTTAGGGTCTAATGGGGTGGATCGGGTTCGTTCGCTGCCAAAAATTCCGATGCGACTTCGTGGCACAAACTTTTGCATTAATTGCTCCAGTTCAGCCCGTTTTGCACCGAGTTCATGCAGTAATGAAACCATCCAAAATGCACCCAAACACTCAAAACGCACCAATACATGCATTTAGGGTCCAATGGGGTGGATCGGGTGTGTTCATTGTGAAAAATTCCGATGCGACTTCGTGGCACAAACTTGTGTATTAATTGCACCATTTCAGCCCGTTTTGCACCGAGCTTTGTCTATTAACGAAACATTGCCAAATGCACCCAAACACTATGAAACACACCAAAACATGAGTTTAGGGTTCAATTGGGTGTATCGGGTGCGTTTGTTTTGAAAAATTCTAACGCGGCTTCATGGCACGAACTTGTGCATTATTTCTATCATTTCATCCCGCTTTGCATCGACTTTTGTGCAGTAACGAAACAATCCAAAATGTACCCAAACACTATGAAATGCTTTTAGGGTCCAATGGGGTGGATCGGTTGTGTTCATTGTAAAAAATTCCGATGCGACTTCGTGGCACAAACTTGTGCATTAATTGCACCATTTCAACCCGCTTTGCACCGAGTTTCGTCTATTAACGAAACATTGCCAAATGCAAGCAAACACTATGAAACACACCAGAACAGGAGTTTAGGGTCCAATTGGATCGGGTGCATTCGTTGCGAAAAATTCCAATGCGATTTCATGCCAAGAACTTGTGCATTAATTCTACCATTTTAGGGTTCAATTGGGTGGATCGGTTGTGTTCATTGTGAAAAATTCCGATGCGACTTCGTGGCACAAACTTGTGCATTAATTGCACCATTTCAACCCGTTTTGCACCGAGCATTGTCTATTAACGAAACATTGCCAAATGCACCCAAACACTATGAAACACACCAAAACCGAGTTTCGTGTAGTAACGAAAGATTACCAAATGCAACCAAACACTATGAAACACACCAAAACAGGAGTTTAGGGTCCAATTGGGTGTATCGGGTGCATTCGTTGCGAAAACATCCAATGCGATTTCATGCCACGAACTTGTGCATTAATTCTACCATTTCAGCCCACTTTGCATCGAGTTTCGTGTTGTAATGAAACAATCCAAAATGCACCCAAACACTACAAAACGCACCAAAACATGAGTTTAAGGTCAAATGGGTTGGATTGGGTGGGTTCGCTGTAAAAAATTCCGATGCGACTTCATGGCACAAACTTGTGCATTAATTGCACCATTTCAACCCACTTTGCTCCGAGTTTCGTCTATTAATGAAACATTGCCAAATGCAAGCAAACACTATGAAACACAGCAGAACAGGAATTTAGGGTCCAATTGGATCGGGTGCATTCGTTGCGAAAAATTCCAATGCGACTTCATGCCAAGTTCTTGTGCATTAATTCTACCATTTTAGGGTTCAATTGGGTGGATCGGGTGCGTTCGTTTTGAAAAATTCTGACGCGGCTTCATGGCACGAACTTGTGCATTAATTCTACCATTTCAGCTCGCATTGCATCGACTTTCGTGTAGTAACGAAACAATCCAAGATGCACCCAAACACTATAAATTGCTCCAAATACATGAGTTATGATTCCAATGAGGGGGATCGGGTGTGTCAATTGTGAAAAATTCCGATGCGACTTCATGGCACAAACTTGTGCATTAATTGCACCATTTCTACCCATTTTGCACCGAGTTTCATCTATAAACGAAACATTGCCAAATGCTCCCAAACACTATGAAACACACCAAATCATGAGTTTAGGATTCAATTGGGTGGATCGGTTGTGTTCATTTTGAAAAATTCTGATGCGGCTTCATGGCACGAACTTGTGTATTAATTCTATTATTTCAGCCCGCTTTGCATCGACTTTCGTGCAATAACGAAACAATCCAAAATGCACCCAAACACTATGAAATGCACCAGATCATGAGTTTAGGGTCTAATGGGGTGGATCGGGTTCGTTCGCTGCCAAAAATTCCGATGCGACTTCGTGGCACAAACTTTTGCATTAATTGCTCCAGTTCAGCTTGTTTTGCACCGAGTTTCATGCAGTAATGAAACCATCCAAAATGCACCCAAACACTCAAAACGCACCAATACATGCATTTAGGGTCCAATGGGGTGGATCGGGTGTGTTCATTGTGAAAAATTCCGATGAGACTTCGTGGCACAAACTTGTGTATTAATTGCACCATTTCAGCCCGTTTTGCACCGAGCTTTGTCTATTAACGAAACATTGCCAAATACACCCAAACACTATGAAACACACCAAAACATGAGTTTAGGGTTCAATTGGGTGGATCGGGTGCGTTTGTCTTGAAAAATTCTACCGCGGCTTCATGGCACGAACTTGTGCATTAATTCTACCATTTCCGCTCGCATTGCATCGACTTTAGTGCAGTAACGAAACAATCCAAGATGCAGCCAAACACTATGAATTGCTCCAAATACATGAGTTATGATTCCAATGAGGGGGATCGGGTTTGTCAATTGTGAAAAATTCCGATGCGACTTCATGGCACAAACTTGTGCATTAATTGCACCATTTCTACCCGTTTTGCACCGAGTTTCATCTATTAACGAAACATTGCCAAATGCTCCCAAACACTATGAAACACACCAAAACATGAGTTTCGGATTCAATTGGGTGGATCGGTTGTGTTCATTTTGAAAAATTCTGATGCGGCTTCATGGCACGAACTTGTGTATTAATTCTATTATTTCAGCCCGCTTTGCATCGACTTTCGTGCAATAACGAAACAATCCAAAATGCACCCAAACACTATGAAATGCACCAAATCATGAGTTTAGGGTCTAATGGGGTGGATCGGGTTCGTTCGCTGCCAAAAATTCCGATGCGACTTCGTGGCACAAACTTTTGCATTAATTGCTCCAGTTCAGCCCGTTTTGCACCGAGTTCATGCAGTAATGAAACCATCCAAAATGCACCCAAACACTCAAAACGCACCAATACATGCATTTAGGGTCCAATGGGGTGGATCGGGTGTGTTCATTGTGAAAAATTCCGATGCGACTTCGTGGCACAAACTTGTGTATTAATTGCACCATTTCAGCCCGTTTTGCACCGAGCTTTGTCTATTAACGAAACATTGCCAAATGCACCCAAACACTATGAAACACACCAAAACATGAGTTTAGGGTTCAATTGGGTGTATCGGGTGCGTTTGTTTTGAAAAATTCTAACGCGGCTTCATGGCACGAACTTGTGCATTATTTCTATCATTTCATCCCGCTTTGCATCGACTTTTGTGCAGTAACGAAACAATCCAAAATGTACCCAAACACTATGAAATGCTTTTAGGGTCCAATGGGGTGGATCGGTTGTGTTCATTGTAAAAAATTCCGATGCGACTTCGTGGCACAAACTTGTGCATTAATTGCACCATTTCAACCCGCTTTGCACCGAGTTTCGTCTATTAACGAAACATTGCCAAATGCAAGCAAACACTATGAAACACACCAGAACAGGAGTTTAGGGTCCAATTGGATCGGGTGCATTCGTTGCGAAAAATTCCAATGCGATTTCATGCCAAGAACTTGTGCATTAATTCTACCATTTTAGGGTTCAATTGGGTGGATCGGGTGCGTTCGTTTTGAAAAATTCTGACGCGGCTTCATGGCACGAACTTGTGCATTAATTCTACCATTAAAGCTCGCATTGCATCGACTTTCGTGCAGTAACGAAACAATCCAAGATGCAACCAAACACTATGAAATGCTCCAAATACATGAGCTATGATTCCAATGAGGGGGATCGGGTGTGTCAATTGCGAAAAATTCCGATGCGACTTCATGGCACAAACTTGTGCATTAATTGCACCATTTCTACCCGTTTTGCATCGAGTTTCATCTATTAACGCAACATTGCCAATTGCTCCCAAACACTATGAAACACACCAAAACATGAGTTTAGGATTCAATTGGGTGGATCGGGTGTGTTCATTTTGAAAAATTCTGACGCGGCTTCATGGCACGAACTTGTGTATTAATTCTATTATTTCAGCCCGCTTTGCATCGACTTTCGTGCAATAAAGAAACAATCCAAAATGCACCCAAACACTATGAAATGCACCATATCATGAGTTTAGGGTCCAATGGGGTGGATCGGGTTCATTCGCTGCCAAAAATTCCGATGCGACTTCATGGCACAAACTTGTGTATTAATTGCACCATTTCAGCCCGTTTTGCACCGAGCTTTGTCTATTAACGAAACATTGCCAAATGCACCCAAACACTATGAAACACACCAAAACATGAGTTTAGGGTTCAATTGGGTGGATCGGGTGCGTTCGTTTTGAAAAATTCTAAGGCGGCTTCATGGCACGAACTTGTGCATTATTTCTATCATTTCATCCTGCTTTCCATCGACTTTTGTGCGGTAACGAAACAATCCAAAATGTACCCAAACACTATGAAATGCATTTAGGGTCCAATGTGGTGGATCGGTTGTGTTCATTGTGAAAAATTCCGATGCGACTTCGTGGCACAAACTTGTGCATTAATTGCACCATTTCAACCCGTTTTGCACCGAGCTTTGTCTATTAACGAAACATTGCCAAATGCACCTAAACACTATGAAACACACCAAAACCGAGTTTCGTGTAGTAACGAAAGATTACCAAATGCAACCAAACACTATGAAACACACCAAAACAGGAGTTTAGGGTCCAATTGGGTGTATCGGGTGCATTCGTTGCGAAAACATCCAATGCGATTTCATGCCACGAACTTGTGCATTAATTCTACCATTTCAGCCCACTTTGCATCGAGTTTCGTGTAGTAATGAAACAATCCAAAATGCACCCAAACACTACAAAACGAACCAAAACATGAGTTTAAGGTCAAATGGGTTGGATTGGGTGGGTTCGCTGTAAAAAATTCCGATGCGACTTCATGGCACTTAATGCACCATTTCAACCCGCTTTGCTCCGAGTTTCGTCTATTAATGAAACATTGCCAAATGCTCCCAAACACTATGAAACACACCAAAACATGAGTTTAGGATTCAATTGAGTGGATCGGTTGTGTTCATTTTGAAAAATTCTGATGCGGCTTCATGGCACGAACTTGTGTATTAATTCTATTATTTCAGCCCGCATTGCATCGACTTTCGTGCAATAACGAAACAATCCAAAATGCACCCAAACACTATGAAATGCACCAAATCATGAGTTTAGGGTCTACTGGGGTGGATCGGGTTCGTTCGCTGCCAAACATTCCGATGCGACTTCGTGGCACAAACTTTTGCATTAATTGCTCCAGTTCAGACCATTTTGCACCGAGTTTCATGCAGTAATGAAACCATCCAAAATGCACCCAAACACTCAAAACGCAACAATACATGCATTTAGGGTCCAATGGGGTGGATCGGGTGTGTTCATTGTGAAAAATTCCAATGCGACTTCATGGCACAAACTTGTGTATTAATTGCACCATTTCAGCCCGTTTTGCACCGAGCTTTGTCTATTAACGAAACATTGCCAAATGCACCCAAACACTATGAAACACACCAAAACATGAGCTTAGGGTTCAATTGGGTGGATCGGGTGCGTTTGTTTTGAAAAATTCTAACGCGGCTTCATGGCACGAACTTGTGCATTATTTCTATCAATTCATCCCGCTTTGCATCGACTTTTGTGCAGTAACGAAACAATCCAAAATTTACCCAAACACTATGAAATGCTTTTAGGGTCCAATGGGGTGGATCAGTTGTGTTCATTGTGAAAAATTCCGATGCGAATTCGTGGCACAAACTTGTGCATTAATTGCACCATTTCAACCCGCTTTGCACCGAGTTTCGTCTATTAACGAAACATTACCAAATGCAAGCAAACACTATGAAACACACCAGAACAGGAGTTTAGGGTCCAATTGGATCGGGTGCATTTGTTGTGAAAAATTCCAATGCGACTTCATGCCAAGAACTTGTGCATTAATTCTACCATTTTAGGGTTCAATTGGGTGGATCGGGTGCGTTCGTTTTGAAAAATTCTGACGCGGCTTCATGGCACGAACTTGTGCATTAATACTACCATTAAAGCTCGCATTGCATCGACTTTCGTGCAGTAACAAAACAGTCCAAGATGCAACCAAACACTATGAAATGCACCAAATCATGAGTTTAGGGTCCAATGGGGTGGATTGGGTTCGTTCGCTGCCAAAAATTCTGATGCGACTTCGTGGCACAAACTTTTGCATTAATTGCTCAAGTTCAGCCCGTTTTGCACCGAGTTTCATGCAGTAATGAAACCATCCGAAATGCACCCAAACACTCAAAACGCACCAATACATGCATTTAGGGTCCAATGGGGTGGATCGGGTGTGTTCATTGTGAAAAATTCCGATGCGACTTCATGGCACAAACTTGTGTATTAATTGCACCATTTCAGCCCGTTTTGCACCGAGCTTTGTCTATTAACGAAACATTGCCAAATGCACCCAAACACTATGAAACACACCAAAACATGAGTTTAGGGGTCAATTGTGTGGATCGGGTGCGTTCGTTTTGAAAAATTCTAACGCGGCTTCATGGCACGAACTTGTGCATTATTTCTATCATTTCATCCCGCTTTCCATCGACTTTTGTGCGGTAACGAAACAATCCAAAATGTACCCAAACACTATGAAATGCATTTAGGGTCCAATGGGGTGGACCGGTTGTGTTCATTGTGAAAAATTCCGATGCGACTTCGTGGCACAAACTTGTGCATTAATTGCACCATTTCAACCCGTTTTGCACCGAGCTTTGTCTGTTAACGAAACATTGCCAAATGCACCCAAACACTATGAAACACACCAAAACCGAGTTTCGTGTAGTAACGAAAGATTACCAAATGCAACCAAACACTATGAAACACACCAAAACAGGAGTTTAGGGTCCAATTGGGTGTATCGTGTGCATTCGTTGCGAAAACTTCCAATGCGATTTCATGCTACGAACTTGTGCATTAATTCTACCATTTCAGCCCACTTTGCATCGAGTTTCGTGCAGTAACGAAACAATCCAAAATGCACCCAAACACTACAAAACACACCAAAACATGAGTTTAAGGTCAAATGGGTTGGATTGGGTGGGTTCGCTGCAAAAAATTCCGATGCGACTTCATGGCACAAACTTGTGCATTAATTGCACCATTTCAACCCGCTTTGCACCGAGTTTCATGCAGTAATGAAACCATCTAAAATGCACCCAAACACTCAAAACGCACCAATACATGCATTTAGGGTCCAATGGGGTGGATCGTGTGTGTTCGTTGTGAAAAATTCCGATGCGACTTCATGGCACAAACTTGTGCATTAATTGCACCATTTCAACCCATTTTCCACCGAGTTTCGTCTATTAACGAAAGATTGCCAAATGCACCCAAACACTATGAAACACACCAAAACATGAGTTTAGGATTCAAATGGGTGGATCCGGTGTGTTCGTTTTGAAAAATTCTGACGCGACTTCATGGCACGAACTTGTGTATTAATTCTATTATTTCAGCCCGCTTTGCATCGACTTTCGTGCAAAAACGAAACAATCCAAAATGCACCCAAAAACTATGAAACGCACCAAATCATGAGTTTAGGGTCCAATGGGGTGGATCGGGTTCGTTCGCTGCCAAAAATTCCGATGCGACTTCGTGGCACAAACTTTTGCATTATTTGCTCCAGTTCAGCCCGTTTTGCACCGAGTTCATGCAGTAATGAAACCATCCAAAATGCACCCAAACACTCAAAACGCACCAATACATGCATTTAGGGTCCAATGGGGTGGATCGGGTGTGTTCATTGTGAAAAATTCCGATGCGACTTCGTGGCACAAACTTGTGTATTAATTGCACCATTTCAGCCCATTTTGCACCGAGCTTTGTCTATTAACGAAACATTGCCAAATGCACCACCCAAACACTATGAAACACACCAAAACATGAGTTTAGGGTTCAATTGGGTGGATCGGGTGCGTTTGTTTTGAAAAATTCTAACGCGGCTTCATGGCACGAACTTGTGCATTATTTCTATCATTTCATCCCGCTTTGCATCGACTTTTGTGCAGTAACGAAACAATCCAAAATGTACCCAAACACTATGAAATGATTTTAGGGTCCAATGGGGTGGATCGGTTGTGTTCATTGTGAAAAATTCCGATGCGACATCGTGGCACAAACTTGTGCATTAATTGCACCATTTCAACCCGTTTTGCACCTAGCTTTGTCTATTAACGAAACATTGCCAAATGCACGCAAACACTATGAAACACACCAAAACCGAGTTTCGTGTAGTAACGAAAGATTACCAAATGCACCCAAACACTATGAAACACACCAAAACAGGAGTTTAGGGTCCAATTGGGTGTATCGGGTGCATTCGTTGCAAAAACTTCCAATGCGATTTCATGCCACGAACTTGTGCATTAATTCTACCATTTCAGCCCACTTTGCATCGAGTTTCGTGCAGTAACGAAATAATCCAAAATGCACCCAAACACTACAAAACGCACCAAAACATAAGTTTAGGGTCCAATGGGTTGGATTGGGTGGGTTCGCTGCAATAAATTCCGATGCGACTACGTGGCACAAACTTTTGCATTAATTGCTCCAGTCCAGCCCATTTTGCACCGAGTTTCATGTAGTAATGAAACCATCCAAAATGCACCCAAAGACTCAAAACGCACCGATACATGCATTTATGGTCGAATGGGGTGGATCGTGTGTGTTCATTGTGAAAAATTCCGATGCGACTTCATGGCACAAACTTGTGCATTAATTGCACCATTTCAACCGATTTTGCACCGAGTTTCGTCTATTAACGAAAGATTGCCAAATGCACCCAAACACTATGAAACACACCAAAACATGAGTTTAGGATTCAAATGGGTGGATCCGGTGTGTTTGTTTTGAAAAATTCTGACGTGACTTCATGGCACGAACTTGTGTATTAATTCTATTATTTCAGCCCGCTTTGCATCGACTTTCGTGCAATAACGAAACAATCCAAAATGCACCCAAAAACTGTGAAACACACCAAATCATGAGTTTAGGGTCCAATGGGGTGGATCGGGTTCGTTCGCTGCCAAAAATTCTGATGCGACTTCGTGGCACAAACTTTTGCATTAATTGCTCCAGTTCAGCCCGTTTTGCACCGAGTTTCATGCAGTAATGAAACCATCCAAAATGCACCCAAACACTCAAAACGCACCAATACATGCATTTAGGGTCCATTGGGGTGGATCGGGTGTGTTCATTGTGAAAAATTCCGATGCGTCTTCGTGACACAAACTTGAGTATTAATTGCACCATTTCAGCCCATTTTGCACCGAGCTTTGTCTATTAACGAAACATTGCCAAATGCACCCAAACACTATGAAACACACCAAAACATGAGTTTAGGGTTCAATTGGGTGGATCGGGTGCGTTTGTTTTGAAAAATTCTAACGCGGCTTCATGGCACGAACTTGTGCATTATTTCTATCATTTCATCCCGCTTTGCATCGACTTTTGTGCAGTAACGAAACAATCCAAAATGTACCCAAACACTATGAAATGATTTTAGGGTCCAATGGGGTGGATCGGTTATGTTCATTGTGAAAAATTCCAATGCGACATCGTGGCACAAACTTGTGCATTAATTGCACCATTTCAACCCGTTTTGCACCTAGCTTTGTTTATTAACGAAACATTGCCAAATGCACCCAAACACTATGAAACACACCAAAACCGAGTTTCGTGTAGTAACGAAAGATTACCAAATGCACCCAAACACTATGAAACACACCAAAACAGGAGTTTAGGGTCCAATTGGGTGTATCGGGTGCATTCGTTGCGAAAACTTCCAATGCGATTTCATGCCACGAACTTGTGCATTAATTCTACCATTTCAGCCCACTTTGCATCGAGTTTCGTGCAGTAACGAAACAATCCAAAATGCACCCAAACACTACAAAACGCACCAAAACATGAGTTTAGGGTCAAATGGGTTGGATTGGGTGCGTTCGCTGCAAAAAATTCCGATGCGACTTCATGGCAGAAACTTGTGCATTAATTGCACCATTTCAACCCGCATTGCACCGAATTTCGTCTATTAACGAAACATTGCCAAATGCAACCAAACACTATGAAACACACCAAAATAGGAGTTTAGGGTCCAATTGGATCGGGTGCATTCGTTGCAAAAATTCCAATGCGACTTCATGCCAAGAATTTGTGCATTAATTCTACCATTTTAGGGTTCAATTGGGTGGATCGGGTGCGTTCGTTTTGAAAAATTCTGATGCGGCTTCATGGCACGAACTTGTGCATTAATTCTACCATTTCAGCTCGCATTGCATCGGCTTTCGTGCAGTAATGAAACAATCCAAGATGCACCCAAACACTATGAAATGCTCCAAATACTTGAGTTATGATTCCAATGAGGGGGATCGAGTGTGTCAATTGTGAAAAATTCCGATGCAACTTCATGGCACAAACTTGTGCATTAATTGCACCATTTCTACCCGTTTTGCACCGAGTTTCATCTATTAACGAAACATTGCAAAATGCTCCCAAACACTATGAAACACACCAAAACATGAGTTTAGGATTCAATTGGGTGGATCGGGTGTGTTCATTTTGAAAAATTCTGACGCGGCTTCATGGCACGAACTTGTGTATTAATTCTATCATTTCAGCCCGCTTTGTATCGACTTTCGTGCAATAACGAAACAATCCAAAATGCACCCAAACACTGTGAAATGCACCAAATCATGAGTTTAGGGTCCAATGGGGTGGATCGGGTTCGTTCGATGCCAAAAATTCCGATGCTACTTCGTGGCACGAACTTTTGCATTAATTGCTCCAGTTCAACCTGTTTTGCACCGAGTTTCATGCAGTAACGAAACAATCCAAAATGGACCCAAATACTACAAAACGCACCAATACATGAGTTAAGATTCCAATGAGGGGGATCGGGTGTGTCAATTGTGAAAAATTCCGATGCAACTTCATGGCACAAACTTGTGCATTAATTGCACCATTTCAACCCGCTTTGCACCGAGTTTCGTCTATTATCGAAACATTGCCAAATGCAAGCAAACACTATGAAACACACTAGAACAGGAGTTTAGGGTCCAATTGGATCGGGTGCATTCGTTGCGAAAAATTCCAATGCGACTTCATGCCAAGAACTTGTGCATTAATTCTACCATTTTAGGGTTCAATTGGGTTGATCGGGTGCGTTCGTTTTTAAAAATTCTGACGCGGCTTCATGGCACGAACTTGTGCATTAATTCTACCATTTCAGCTCGCATTGCATCGACTTTCATGCAGTAACGAAACAATCCAAAATGCACCCAAACACTATGAAATGCTCCAAATCATGAGTTTAGGGTCCAATGTGGTGGATCGGGTTCGTTCGATGCCAAAAATTCCGATGCGACTTCGTGGCACGAACTTTTGCATTAATTGCTCCAGTTCAACCTGTTTTGCACCTAGTTTCATCTATTAACGAAACATTGCCAAATGCTCCCAAACACTATGAAACACACCAAAACATGAGTTTAGGATTCAATTGGGTGGATCGGGTGTGTTCATTTTGAAAAATTCTGACGCGGCTTCATGGCACGAACTTGTGTATTAATTCTATCATTTCAGCCCGCTTTGTATCAACTTTCGTGCAATAACGAAACAATCCAAAATGCACCCAAACACTATGAAATGCACCAAATCATGAGTTTAGGGTCCAATGGGGTGGATCGGGTTCGTTCGATGCCCAAAATTCCGATGCAACTTCGTGGCACGAACTTTTGCATTAATTGCTCCAGTTCAACCTGTTTTGCACCGAGTTTCATGCAGTAACGAAACAATCCAAAATGGACCCAAATACTACAAAACGCACCAATACATGAGTTAAGATTCCAATGAGGGGGATCGGGTGTGTCAATTGTGAAAAATTCCAATGCGACTTCATGGCACAAACTTGTGCATTAATTGCACCATTTCAACATGCTTTGCACCGAGTTTCGTCTATTATCGAAACATTGCCAAATGCAAGCAAACACTATGAAACACACTAGAACAGGAGTTTAGGGTCCAATTGGATCAGGTGCATTCGTTGCGAAAAATTCCAATGCTACTTCATGCCAAGAACTTGTGCATTAATTCTACCATTTTAGGGTTCAATTGGGTGGATCGGGTGCGTTCGTTTTGAAAAATTCTGACGCGGCTTCATGGCACGAACTTGTGCATTAATTCTACCATTTCAGCTCGCATTGCATCGACTTTCGTGCAGTAACGAAACAATCCAAAATGTACCCAAACACTATGAAATGCTCCAAATACATGAGTTATGATTCCAATCAGGGGGATCGGGTGTGTCAATAGTGAAAATCCAATGCGACTTCATGGCACAAACTTGTGCATTAATTGCACCATTTCAACCCGTTTTGCATCGAGCTTTGTCTATTAATGAAACATTGCCAAATGCACCTAATCACTATGAAACACACCAAAACATGAGTTTAGGGTTCAATTGGGTGGATCGGGTGCGTTAGTTTTGAAAAATACTAACGCGGCTTCATGGCACGAACTTGTGCATTATTTCTGATGAGGACACCACCAGTACGTCTACATTAGCAGCACCTTCTCCAGCGCCTCCACCCCAGGCGTCACCTTCTGGGCCAATCACTCAGGCACGTGCAAGAGAACTGAACTTCGTCATGCTACTGAAGAATGAAGGCCCAGAAGAATAGAAGCTGGCCCAACAGGAGTCCCAACCTTCGCAACCCTAGGCGTGAACAGTACCGAGGGTACTGTAGTGCGCCGCCCCTCCTGGCCGCCAGAGGCTGCGTCCCCTATTTAGATAGACTCCTCTTTTATTTTCAGACTTGAGTTTTGTTTTACATCTAGCTTTAGCTACTCCTGAACACGCGCAAATCAGCGCTGTCCTCGTGTATTGCAGAACTCCACCTTTGAGTGATATATAGATTGCTCGCCTCTTCTTCTTGTTCGTTCTTCGATTGCGAACAGGAATTGATCTTCGTGATCAGGCTGATCTTGCACCAACAAGGTCGGTAACCACAGGGAGTTGGTTCAGCGATTGCATTGGCGCTTCGGGTTCGCTCGTCGTAGTCGGATCGTGAGGGTCTACTTCCATCTAGTCGAAATTATCCCCACTCACCGAAAGATCGGGCACTCCGGTTCTATCAAGTGGTATCAGGTTTCAAGGTTGATCGGTGAGTTTATCTAGTGTTCTTCCCTTTCCTACAGTCCACAAAACCCAAGAAAATTATAAGGTTAGATCCTTGTCCCAGCACCCTTTTGTGCCTTGCACTTTCTTTCAATAATTTGCATTGTTGAATTTGGGTGCTTACGTGTTCAATTGTTGCTGGTTACTTTGTATTCTATCCTTGTTTTCTTTTCTTCTAACCCTAGTGCCGCCACCATCTCTCTGCCGCTCGCCATCCCCCACGCGCCGGCCTTCTTCTGGATCACGCCGGTCCCCTGATCTCCCGTCCTCTGGGTCGCGCCCGCCCCTGATCGCCCTCCCCTGCCTTGTGTGTTTGGCAAGTTAAAAAAAAGGAAAGAGAGAAACACAACCATGCGCGTGATTCCTGACCGCTCCTCTCACGCGCCGCCCCCCCCCCCACCCTTTCTTTTTTTCGGATCACACCTCCCTGTCCACCGGTTGTGTATTTCTTTTGGCAAGTTTAAAACAAAAAAAAAGGTTTGCCTAATCCTGATCGTCTTCAATTGAGAAAGTTTTGGTCGCCTCGGCAGTCCTACCATACAAAGGGACGTCAAGATATATATATATATATAGAGAGAGAGAGAGAGAGAGAGTCCGTCGGATCCGGCAAGCGCCGTGCCGGATCTAGCTCCATGGGCCTCGCCGCCACCGACCGGCGCCCACGCCGGCGAGGGCCCCCGCCGCGCAGGTCCAGCTCGCCGAGCACGTCATCGACGCCGTCTCCACGCCGGGCTCCGCGACGCCGACGAGCCCCCGGGCGCCTCCACCGCCGGCCATGGTCCCCCGCCAGATCCGTGAGCACGGCTCGGAAAGTCCCCGCCGCCGGTCTCCTAGGGAGCCGCGCGGACTTCCGGCAGCCCCCTCCGGTGACGGCGAGGAAGAGAGGAGGGGGTAGTTGGTGTTCATTGCGAAAAATTCGAAGGCGACTTCATGGCACGAACTTGAGCATTAATTGCACCGGTTCAACCTATTTTGCACCGAGTTTCGTGTAGTAACGAAAGATTTCCAAATGCACCCAAACACTATGAAACACACCAAAACAGGAGTTTAGGGTCCAATTGGGTGTATCGGGTGCATTCGTTGCGAAAACTTCCAATGCGATTTCATGCCACGAACTTGTGCATTAATTCTACCATTTCAGCCCACTTTGCATCGAGTTTCGTGCAGTAACGAAACAATCCAAAATGCACCCAAACACTACAAAACGCACCAAAACATGAGTTTAGGGTCCAATGGGTTGGATTGGGTGGGTTCGCTGCAATAAATTCCGATGCGACTACGTGGCACAAACTTTTGCATTAATTGCTCCAGTTCAGCCCATTTTGCACCGAGTTTCATGCAGTAATGAAACCATCCAAAATGCACCCAAACACTCAAAACGCACCAATACATGCATTTAGGGTCCAATGGGGTGGATCGTGTGTGTTCATTGTGAAAAATTCTGATGCGACTTCATGGCACAAACTTGTGCAATAATTGCACCATTTCAACCCATTTTGCACCGAGTTTCGTCTACTAATGAAAGATTGCCAAATGCACCCAAACACTATGAAACACACCAAAACATGAGTTTAGGATTCAAATGGGTGGATCCAGTGTGTTCGTTTTGAAAAATTCTGACGCAACTTCATGGCACGAACTTGTGTATTAATTCTATTATTTCAGCCCGCTTTGCATCGACTTTCGTGCAATAACGAAACAATCCAAAATGCACCCAAAAACTATGAAACGCACCAAATCATGAGTTTAGGGTCCAATGGGGTGGATCGGCTTCGTTCGCTGCCAAAAATTCCGATGCGACTTCGTGGCACAAACTTTTGCATTAATTGCTCCAGTTCAGCCCGTTTTGCACCGAGTTTCATGCAGTAATGAAGCCATCCAAAATGCACCCAAACACTCAAAACGCACCAATACATACATTTAGGGTCCAATGGGGTGGATCGGGTGTGTTCATTGTGAAAAATTCCGATGCGACTTCGTGGCACAAACTTGTGTATTAATTGCACCATTTCAGCTCATTTTGCACCGAGCTTTGTCTATTAACGAAACATTGCCAAATGCACCCAAACACTATGAAACACACCAAAACATGAGTTTAGGGTTCAATTGGGTGGATCGGGTGCATTTGTTTTGAAAAATTCTAACGCGGCTTCATGGCACGAACTTGTGCATTATTTCTATCATTTCATCCCGCTTTGCATCGACTTTTGTGCAGTAACGAAACAATCCAAAATGTACCCAAACACTATGAAATGATTTTAGGGTCCAATGGGGTGGATCGGTTGTGTTCATTGTGAAAAATTCCGATGCGACATCGTGGCACAAACTTGTGCATTAATTGCACCATTTCAACCCGTTTTGCACCTAGCTTTGTCTATTAACGAAACATTGCCAAATGCACCCGAACACTATGAAACACACCAAAACCTTGTTTCGTGTAGTAACGAAAGATTTCCAAATGCACCCAAACACTATGAAACACACCAAAACAGGAGTTTAGGGTCCAATTGGGTGTATCGGGTGCATTCGTTGCGAAAACTTCCAATGCGATTTCATGCCACGAACTTGTGCATTAATTCTACCATTTCAGCCCACTTTGCATCGAGTTTCGTGCAGTAACGAAACAATCCAAAACGCACCCAAACACTACAAAACGCACCGAAACATGAGTTTAGGGTCCAATGGGTTGGATTGGGTGGGTTCCCTGCAATAAATTCCGATGCGACTACGTGGCACAAACTTTTGCATTAATTGCTCTAGTTCAGCCCATTTTGCACCGAGTTTCATGCAGTAATGAAACCATAAAAAATGCACCCAAACACTCAAAACGCACCAATACATGCATGTAGGGTCCAATGGGGTGGATCGTGTGTGTTCATTGTGAAAAATTCCGATGCGACTTCATGGCACAAACTTGTGCATTAATTGCACCATTTCAACCCATTTTCCACCGAGTTTCGTCTATTAACGAAAGATTGCCAAATGCACCCAAACACTATGAAACACACCAAAACATGAGTTTAGGATTCAAATGGGTGGATCCGGTGTGTTCGTTTTGAAAAATTCTGACGCGACTTCATGGCACGAACTTGTGTATTAATTCTATTATTTCAGCCCGCTTTGCATCGACTTTCGTGCAATAACGAAACAATCCAAAATGCACCCAAAAACTATGAAACGCACAAAATCATGAGTTTAGGGTCCAATGGGGTGGATCGGGTTCGTTCGCTGCCAAAAATTCCAATGCGACTTCGTGGCACAAACTTTTGCATTAATTGCTCTAGTTCAGCCCCTTTTGCACCGAGTTTCATGCAGTAATGAAGCCATCCAAAATGCACCCAAACACTCAAAACGCACCAATACATGCATTTAGGGTCCAATGGGGTGGATCGGGTGTGTTCATTGTGAAAAATTCCGATGCGACTTCGTGGCACAAACTTGTGTATTAATTGCACCATTTCAGCCCATTTTGCACCGAGCTTTGTCTATTAACGAAACATTGCCAAATGCACCCAAACACTATGAAACACACCAAAACATGAGTTTAGGGTTCAATTGGGTGGATCGGGTGCGTTTGTTTTGAAAAATTCTAACGCGGCTTCATGGCACGAACTTGTGCATTATTTCTATCATTTCATCCCGCTTTGCATCGACTTTTGTGCAGTAACGAAACAATCCAAAATGTACCCAAACACTATGAAATGATTTTAGGGTCCAATGGGGTGGATCGGTTGTGTTCATTGTGAAAAATTCCGATGCGACATCGTGGCACAAACTTGTGCATTAATTGCACCATTTCAACCCGTTTTGCACCTAGCTTTGTCTATTAACGAAACATTGCCAAATGCACCCAAACACTATGAAACACACCAAAACCTTGTTTCGTGTAGTAACGAAAGATTTCCAAATGCACCCAAACACTATGAAACACACCAAAACAGGAGTTTAGGGTCCAATTGGGTGTATCGGGTGCATTCGTTGCGAAAACTTCCAATGCGATTTCATGCCACGAACTTGTGCATTAATTCAGCCATTTCAGCCCACTTTGCATCGAGTTTCGTGCAGTAACGAAACAGTCCAAAACGCACCCAAACACTACAAAACGCACCAAAACATGAGTTTAGGGTCCAATGGGTTGGATTGGGTGGGTTCGCTGCAATAAATTCCGATGCGACTACGTGGCACAAACTTTTGCATTAATTGCTCCAGTTCAGCCCATTTTGCACCGAGTTTCATGCAGTAATGAAACCATAAAAATTGCACCCAAACACTCAAAACGCACCAATACATGCATTTAGGGTCCAATGGGGTGGATCGTGTGTGTTCATTGTGAAAAATTCCGATGCGACTTCATGGCACAAACTTGTGCATTAATTGCACCATTTCAACCCATTTTCCACCGAGTTTCGTCTATTAACGAAAGATGGCCAAATGCACCCAAACACTATGAAACACACCAAAACATGAGTTTAGGATTCAAATGGGTGGATCCGGTGTGTTCGTTTTGAAAAATTCTGACGCGACTTCATGGCACGAACTTGTGTATTAATTCTATTATTTCAGCCCGCTTTGCATCGACTTTCGTGCAATAACGAAACAATCCAAAATGCACCCAAAAACTATGAAACGTACCAAATCATGAGTTTAGGGTCCAATGGGGTGGATCGGGTTCGTTCGCTGCCAAAAATTCCGATGCGACTTCGTGGCACAAACTTTTGCATTAATTGCTCCAGTTCAGCCCCTTTTGCACCGAGTTTCATGCAGTAATGAAGCCATCCAAAATGCACCCAAACACTCAAAACGCACCAATACATGCATTAAGGGTCCAATGGGGTGGATCGGGTGTGTTCATTGTGAAAAATTCCGATGCGACTTCGTGGCACAAACTTGTGTATTAATTGCACCATTTCAGCCCATTTTGCACCGAGCTTTGTCTATTAACGAAACATTGCCAAATGCACCCAAACACTATGAAACACACCAAAACATGAGTTTAGGGTTCAATTGGGTGGATCGGGTGCGTTTGTTTTGAAAAATTCTAACGCGGCTTCATGGCACGAACTTGTGCATTATTTCTATCATTTCATCCCGCTTTGCATCGACTTTTGTGCAGTAACGAAACAATCTAAAATGTACCCAAACACTATGAAATGATTTTAGGGTCCAATGGGGTGGATCGGTTGTGTTCATTGTGAAAAATTCCGATGCGACATCGTGGCACAAACTTGTGCATTAATTGCACCATTTCAACCCGTTTTGCACCTAGCTTTGTCTATTAACGAAACATTGCCAAATGCACCCAAACACTATGAAACACACCAAAACCTTGTTTCGTGTAGTAACGAAAGATTTCCAAATGCACCCAAACACTATGAAACACACCAAAACAGGAGTTTAGGGTCCAATTGGGTGTATCGGGTGCATTCGTTGCGAAAACTTCCAATGCGATTTCATGCCACGAACTTGTGCATTAATTCAGCCATTTCAGCCCACTTTGCATCGAGTTTCGTGCAGTAACGAAACAGTCCAAAACGCACCCAAACACTACAAAACGCACCAAAACATGAGTTTAGGGTCCAATGGGTTGGATTGGGTGGGTTCGCTGCAATAAATTCCGATGCGACTACGTGGCACAAACTTTTGCATTAATTGCTCCAGTTCAGCCCATTTTGCACCGAGTTTCATGCAGTAATGAAACCATAAAAAATGCACCCAAACACTCAAAACGCACCAATACATGCATTTAGGGTCCAATGGGGTGGATCGTGTGTGTTCATTGTGAAAAATTCCGATGCGACTTCATGGCACAAACTTGTGCATTAATTGCACCATTTCAACCCATTTTCCACCGAGTTTCGTCTATTAACGAAAGATGGCCAAATGCACCCAAACACTATGAAACACACCAAAACATGAGTTTAGGATTCAAATGGGTGGATCCGGTGTGTTCGTTTTGAAAAATTCTGACGCGACTTCATGGCACGAACTTGTGTATTAATTCTATTATTTCAGCCCGCTTTGCATCGACTTTCGTGCAATAACGAAACAATCCAAAATGCACCCAAAAACTATGAAACGCACCAAATCATGAGTTTAGGGTCCAATGGGGTGGATCGGGTTCGTTCGCTGCCAAAAATTCCGATGCGACTTCGTGGCACAAACTTTTGCATTAATTGCTCCAGTTCAGCCCCTTTTGCACCGAGTTTCATGCAGTAATGAAGCCATCCAAAATGCACCCAAACACTCAAAACGCACCAATACATGCATTAAGGGTCCAATGGGGTGGATCGGGTGTGTTCATTGTGAAAAATTCCGATGCGACTTCGTGGCACAAACTTGTGTATTAATTGCACCATTTCAGCCCATTTTGCACCGAGCTTTGTCTATTAACGAAACATTGCCAAATGCACCCAAACACTATGAAACACACCAAAACATGAGTTTAGGGTTCAATTGGGTGGATCGGGTGCGTTTGTTTTGAAAAATTCTAACGCGGCTTCATGGCACGAACTTGTGCATTATTTCTATCATTTCATCCCGCTTTGCATCGACTTTTGTGCAGTAACGAAACAATCCAAAATGTACCCAAACACTATGAAATGATTTTAGGGTCCAATGGGGTGGATCGGTTGTGTTCATTGTGAAAAATTCCGATGCGACATCGTTGCACAAACTTGTGCATTAATTGCACCATTTCAACCCGTTTTGCACCTAGCTTTGTCTATTAACGAAACATTGCCAAATGCACCCAAACACTATGAAACACACCAAAACCTTGTTTCGTGTAGTAACGAAAGATTTCCAAATGCACCCAAACACTATGAAACACACCAAAACAGGAGTTTAGGGTCCAATTGGGTGTATCGGGTGCATTCGTTGCGAAAACTTCCAATGCGATTTCATGCCACGAACTTGTGCATTAATTCTACCATTTAAGACCACTTTGCATCGAGTTTCGTGCAGTAACGAAACAATCCAAAACGCACCCAAACACTACAAAACGCACCAAAACATGAGTTTAGGGTCCAATGGGTTGGATTGGGTGGGTTCGCTGCAATAAATTCCGATGCGACTACGTGGCACAAACTTTTGCATTAATTGCTCCAGTTCAGCCCATTTTGCACCGAGTTTCATGTAGTAATGAAACCATCCAAAATGCACCCAAACACTCAAAATGCACCAATACATGCATTTATGGTCCAATGGGGTGGATCGTGTGTGTTCATTGTGAAAAATTCCGATGCGACTTCATGGCACAAACTTGTGCATTAATTGCACCATTTCAACCCATTTTCCACCGAGTTTCGTCTATTAACGAAAGATTGCCAAATGCACCCAAACACTATGAAACACACCAAACCATGAGTTTAGGATTCAAATGGGTGGATCCGGTGTGCTCGTTTTGAAAAATTCTGACGCGACTTCATGGCACGAACTTGTGTATTAATTCTATTATTTCAGCCCGCTTTGCATCGACTTTCGTGCAATAACGAAACAATCCAAAATGCACCCAAACACTATGAAACACACCAAATCATGAGTTTAGGGTCCAATGGGGTGGATCGGGTTCGTTCGCTGCCAAAAATTCTGATGCGACTTCGTGGCACAAACTTTTGCATTAATTGCTCCAGTTCAGCCCGTTTTGCACCGAGTTTCATGCAGTAATGAAACCATCCAAAATGCACCCAAACACTCAAAACGCACCAATACATGCATTTAGGGTCCAATGGGGTGGATCGGGTGTGTTCATTGTGAAAAATTCCGATGCGACTTCGTGGCACAAACTTGTGTATTAATTGCACCATTTCAGCCCATTTTGCACCGAGCTTTGTCTATTAACGAAACATTGCCAAATGCACCCAAACACTATGAAACACACCAAAACATGAGTTTAGGGTTCAATTGGGTGGATCGGGTGCGTTTGTTTTGAAAAATTCTAACGCGGCTTCATGGCACGAACTTGTGCATTATTTCTATCATTTCATCCCGCTTTGCATCGACTTTTGTGCAGTAACGAAACAATCCAAAATGTACCCAAACACTATGAAATGATTTTAGGGTCCAATGGGGTGGATCGGTTGTGTTCATTGTGAAAAATTCCGATGCGACATCGTGGCACAAACTTGTGCATTAATTGCACCATTTCAACCCGTTTTGCACCTAGCTTTGTCTATTAACGAAACATTGCCAAATGCACCCAAACACTATGAAACACACCAAAACCGAGTTTCGTGTAGTAACGAAAGATTACCAAATGCACCCAAACACTATGAAACACACCAAAACAGGAGTTTAGGGTCCAATTGGGTGTATCGGGTGCATTCGTTGCGAAAACTTCCAATGCGATTTCATGCCACGAACTTGTGCATTAATTCTACCATTTCAGCCCACTTTGCATCGAGTTTCGTGCAGTAACGAAACAATCCAAAATGCACCCAAACACTACAAAACGCACCAAAACATGAGTTTAGGGTCCAATGGGTTGGATTGGGTGGGTTCGCTGCAATAAATTCCGATGCGACTACGTGGCACAAACTTTTGCATTAATTGCTCCAGTTCAGCCCATTTTGCACCGAGTTTCATGTAGTAATGAAACCATCCAAAATGCACCCAAACACTCAAAATGCACCAATACATGCATTTATGGTCCAATGGGGTGGATCGTGTGTGTTCATTGTGAAAAATTCCGATGCGACTTCATGGCACAAACTTGTGCATTAATTGCACCATTTCAACCCATTTTGCACCGAGTTTCGTCTATTAACGAAAGATTGTCAAATGCACCCAAACACTATGAAACACACCAAACCATGAGTTTAGGATTCAAATGGGTGGATCCGGTGTGCTCGTTTTGAAAAATTCTGACGCGACTTCATGGCACGAACTTGTGTATTAATTCTATTATTTCAGCCCGCTTTGCATCGACTTTCGTGCAATAACGAAACAATCCAAAATGCACCCAAACACTATGAAACACACCAAATCATGAGTTTAGGGTCCAATGGGGTGGATCGGGTTCGTTCGCTGCCAAAAATTCTGATGCGACTTCGTGGCACAAACTTTTGCATTAATTGCTCCAGTTCAGCCCGTTTTGCACCGAGTTTCATGCAGTAATGAAACCATCCAAAATGCACCCAAACACTCAAAACGCACCAATACATGCATTTAGGGTCCAATGGGGTGGATCGGGTGTGTTCATTGTGAAAAATTCCGATGCGACTTCGTGGCACAAACTTGTGTATTAATTGCACCATTTCAGCCCATTTTGCACCGAGCTTTGTCTATTAACGAAACATTGCCAAATGCACCCAAACACTATGAAACACACCAAAACATGAGTTTAGGGTTCAATTGGGTGGATCGGGTGCGTTTGTTTTGAAAAATTCTAACGCGGCTTCATGGCACGAACTTGTGCATTATTTCTATCATTTCATCCCGCTTTGCATCGACTTTTGTGCAGTAACGAAACAATCCAAAATGTACCCAAACACTATGAAATGATTTTAGGGTCCAATGGGGTGGATCGGTTGTGTTCATTGTGAAAAATTCCGATGCGACATCGTGGCACAAACTTGTGCATTAATTGCACCATTTCAACCCGTTTTGCACCTAGCTTTGTCTATTAACGAAACATTGCCAAATGCACCCAAACACTATGAAACACACCAAAACCGAGTTTCGTGTAGTAACGAAAGATTACCAAATGCACCCAAACACTATGAAACACACCAAAACAGGAGTTTAGGGTCCAATTGGGTGTATCGGGTGCATTCGTTGCGAAAACTTCCAATGCGATTTCATGCCACGAACTTGTGCATTAATTCTACCATTTCAGCCCACTTTGCATCGAGTTTCGTGCAGTAACGAAACAATCCAAAATGCACCCAAACACTACAAAACGCACCAAAACATGAGTTTAGGGTCAAATGGGTTGGATTGGGTGCGTTCGCTGCAAAAAATTACGATGAGACTTCATGGCACAAACTTGTGCATTAATTGCACCATTTCAACCTGCATTGCCCCGAATTTCGTCTATTAACGAAACATTGCCAAATGCAACCAAACACTATGAAACACACCAAAATAGGAGTTTAGGGTCCAATTGGATCGGGTGCATTCGTTGCAAAAATTCCAATGCGACTTCATGCCAAGAATTTGTGCATTAATTCTACCATTTTAGGGTTCAATTGGGTGGATCGGGTGCGTTCGTTTTGAAAAATTCTGACGCGGCTTCATGGCACGAACTTGTGCATTAATTCTATCATTTCATCCCGCTTTGCATCGACTTTTGTGCAGTAACGAAACAATCCAAAATGTACCCAAACACTATGAGATGATTTTAGGGTCCAATGGGGTGGATCGGTTGTGTTCATTGTGAAAAATTCCGATGCGACATCGTGGCACAAACTTGTGCATTAATTGCACCATTTCAACCCGTTTTGCACCTAGCTTTGTTTATTAACGAAACATTGCCAAATGCACCCAAACACTATGAAACACACCAAAACCGAGTTTCGTGTAGTAACGAAAGATTACCAAATGCACCCAAACACTATGAAACACACCAAAACAGGAGTTTAGGGTCCAGTTGGGTGTATCGGGTGCATTCGTTGCGAAAACTTCCAATGCGATTTCATGCCACGAACTTGTGCATTAATTCTACCATTTCAGCCCACTTTGCATCGAGTTTCGTGCAGTAACGAAACAATCCAAAATGCACCCAAACACTACAAAACGCACCAAAACATGAGTTTAGGGTCAAATGGGTTGGATTGGGTGCGTTCGCTGCAAAAAATTACGATGAGACTTCATGGCACAAACTTGTGCATTAATTGCACCATTTCAACCCGCATTGCCCCGAATTTCGTCTATTAACGAAACATTGCCAAATGCAACCAAACACTATGAAACACACCAAAATAGGAGTTTAGGGTCCAATTGGATCGGGTGCATTCGTTGCAAAAATTCCAATGCGACTTCATGCCAAGAATTTATGCATTAATTCTACCATTTTAGGGTTCAATTGGGTGGATCGGGTGCGTTCGTTTTGAAAAATTCTGACGCGGCTTCATGGCACGAACTTGTGCATTAATTCTACCATTTCAGCTCGCATTGCATCGACTTTCGTGCAATAACGAAACAATCCAAAATGCACCCAAACACTATGAAATGCTCCAAATACATGAGTTATGATTCCAATGAGGGGGATCGGGTGTGTCAATAGTGAAAAATTACAATGCGACTTCATGGCACAAACTTGTGCATTAATCATTTCAACCCGTTTTGCACTGAGCTTTGTCTATTAATGAAACATTGCCAAATGCACCTAATCACTATGAAACACACCAAAACATGAGTTTAGGGTTCAATTGGGTGGATCGGGTGTGTTCATTTTGAAAAATTCTGACGCGGCTTCATGGCACGAACTTGTGTATTAATTCTATCATTTCAGACCGCTTTGCATCGACTTTCGTGCAATAACGAAACAATCCAAAATGCACCCAAACACTATGAAATTCACCAAATCATGAGTTTAGGGTCCAATGGGGTGGATCGGGTTCGTTCGATGCCAAAAATTCCGATGCGACTTCGTGGCACGAACTTTTACATTAATTTCTCCAGTTCAACCCGTTTTGCACCGAGTTTCATGCAGTAACGAAACAATCCAAAATGGACCCAAATACTACAAAACGCACCAATACATGAGTTAAGATTACAATGAGGGGGATCGGGTGTGTCAATTGTGAAAAATTCCGATGCGACTTCATGGCACAAACTTGTGCATTAATTGCACCATTTCAACCCGCTTTGCACCGAGTTTCATCTATTAACGAAACATTAACAAATGCAAGCAAACACTATGAAACACACCAGAACAGGAGTTTAGGGTCCAATTGGATCGGGTGCATTCGTTGCGAAAAATTCCAATGCGACTTCATGCCAAGAACTTGTGCATTAATTCTACCATTTTATGGTTCAATTGGGTGGATCGGGTGCGTTCGTTTTGAGAAATTCTGACGCGGCTTCATGGCACGAACTTGTGCATTAATTCTACCATTTCAGCTCAAATTGCATCGACTTCCGTGCAGTAACGAAACAATCCAAAATGCACCCAAACACTATGAAATGCTCCAAATAGATGTGTTATGATTCCAATGAGGGGGATCGGGTGTGTCAAGAGTGAAAAATTCCAATGCGACTTCATGGCACAAACTTGTGCATTAATTGCACCATTTCAACCCGTTTTGCACCGAGCTTTGTCTATTAATGAAACATTGCCAAATGCACCTAATCACTATGAAACACACCAAAACATGAGTTTAGGGTTCAATTGGGTGGATCGGGTGCGTTAGTTTTGAAAAATACTAATGCGGCTTCATGGCACGAACTTGTGCATTATTTCTATCATTTCAGCCCGCTTTGTGTCGACTTTTGTGCAGTAACGAAATAATCCAAAATGCACCCAAACACTATGAAATGAACCAAATCATGAGTTTAGGCTCCAATGGGGTGGATCGGGTGCGTTCGTTGCGAAAAATTTCCGATGCGACTTCATAGCAAAAACTTGTCCATTAATTGCACCAGTTCAACCTATTTTGCACCGAGTTTCGTGTAGAAATGAAACATTGCCAAATGCTCCCAACACTACGAAATGCTCCAAAACATGAGTTTAGGGTCCAATGCGGGTGGATTGGGTGTGTTCGTAACGAAAAATTCCGATGCGACTTTATGGCACAAACTTGAGCATTGATTGCACCAGTTCAACCCATTTTGCACCAAGTTTCGTGTTGTAACGAAACATTGACAAATACACCCAAACACTATGAAACGCACAAAAACATGAGTTTAGGGTCCAATGGGGTGGATCAGGTGCGTTCGTTGCGAAAAATTCCAATGGGACTTCATGGCACAAACTTGTGCATTAATTGCACAAGTTCAACCCAATTTACACCGAGTTCCATGTAGTATCAAAACATTGCCAAATGCACCGAAATGCTACGCAACGCAACAAAACAAGAGTTTAGGGTCCAGTTGGTTGGATGGGGTGTGTTCATTGCGAAAAATTGCAAGGCGACTTCATGGCATGAACTTGTGCATTAATTGCACCGGTTCAACCTATTTTGCACCAAGTTTTGTGTAGTAACGAAAGATTGCCAAATGCATACAAACACTATGAAACACAACAAAACATAAGTTTAGGGTCCAATGGGGTGGATCGGGTTCGTTCGCTGCCAAAAATTCCGATGCGACTTCGTGGCACGAACTTTTGCATTAATTGCTCCAGTTCAACCTGTTTTGCACCGAGTTTCATGCAGTAACGAAACAATCCAAAATGCACCCAAATACTACAAAACGCACAAATACATGATTTAAGATTCCAATGAGGGGGATCGGGTGTGTCAATTGTGAAAAATTCCGATGCGAGTTCATGGCACAAACTTGTGCATTAATTGCACCATTTCAACCCGTTTTGCATCGGATTTCGTCTATTAACGAAACATTGCCAAATGCACCCAAACACTACGAAACACACAAAAACATGAGTTTAGGGATCAATTGCATGGATCGGGTGCGTTCGTTTTAAAAAATTCTGACGCGACTTCGTGGCACAAACTTGTGCATTAATTCTACCATTCCAGCCCGCATTGCATCGACTTTCGTGTAGTAACGAAGCCATCCAAAATACACCCAAACACTATGAAATGCACCAAATCATGAGTTTAGGGTCCAATGGGGTGGATCGGGTGCGTTCGTTGCGAAAGTTTTCCGATGCGATTTCATAGCACAAACTTGTCCATTAATTGCACCAGTTCAACCTATTTTGCACCGAGTTTCGTGTAGTAATGAAACATTGCCAAATGCACCCAACTCTACGAAATTCTCCAAAACATGAGTCTAGGGTCCAATGAGGTGGATTAGGTTCATTCGTTGCAAAAAATTCCGATGCGACTTCATGCCACAAACTTGTGCATTGATTGCACCAGTTCAACCCGTTTTATACCAAGTTTCATGTAGTAACGGAACATTAACAAATACACCCAAACACTACGAAACGCACAAAAACATGAGTTTAGGATCCACTGGGGTGGATCGGGTGCGTATGTTGCGAAAAAATCCAATGCGACTTCATGGCACAAACTTGTGCATTAATTGCACAAGTTCAACCCATTTTGCACCGAGTTTCGTGTAGTATCAAAACATTGCCAAATGCACCGAAATGCTATGCAACGCAACAAAACAAGAGTTTAGGGTCCACTTGGTTGGATCAGGTGTGTTTATATTCCAAGGCGACTTCATGGCTCGAACTTGAGCATTAATTGCACCGGTTCAACCTATTTTGCACCGAGTTTCGCGTAGTAATGAAAGATTGCCAAATGCACCCAAACACTATGAAACACACCAAAATAGGAGTTTAGGGTCCAATTGGGTGTATCAGGTGCATTCGTTGCGAAAACTTCCAATGCAATTTCAAGCCACGAACTTGTGCATTAATTCTACCATTTCAGCCCACTTTGCATCGAGTTTCGTGCAGTAACGAAACAATCCAAAATGCACCCAAACACTACAAAACGCACCAAAACAGGAGTTTAGGGTCCAATGGGTTGGATCGGGTGGATTCGCTGCAAAAAATTTGATGCGACTTCGTGGCACAAACTTTTGCATTAATTTCTCCAGTTCAACCCATTTTGCACCTAATTTCATGCAGTAATGAAACCATCCAAAATACACCCAAACAATCAAAACGCACCAATACATGCCAAGTTCTTGTGCATTAATTCTACCATTTTAGGGTTCAATTGGGTGGATCGGGTGCGTTCGTTTTGAAAAATTCTGACGCGGCTTCATGGCACGAACTTGTGCATTAATTCTACCATTTCAGCCAGCATTGCATCGACTTTCGTGCAGTAACGAAACAATTCAAAATGCACCCAAACACTATGAAATGCACCATATCATGAGTTTAGGGTCCAATGGGGTGGATCGGGTGCATTCGTTGCGAAAAATTTCTGATGCGACTTCATAGCAAAAACTTGTCCATTAATTGCACCAGTTCAACCTATTTTGCACCGAGTTTCGTGTAGTAATGAAACATTGCCAAATGCACCCAACACTACGAAATGCTCCAAAACATGAGTTTAGGGTCCAATGGGCTGGATTGGGTGCGTTCGTTGCGAAAAATTCCGATGCGACTTTATGGTACAAACTTGTGCATTGATTGCACCAGCGTTTTGCACATAGTTTCGTGTAGTAACGGAACTTTGACAAATACACCCAAACACTACGAAACGCACAAAAACATGAGTTTAGGGTCCAATGGGGTGGATCGGGTGTGTACGTTGCGAAAAATTCCAATTCGACTTCATGGCACAACCTTGTGCATTAATTGCACTAGTTCAACCCATTTTGCACCGAGTTCCGTGTAGTATCAAAACATTGCCAAATGCAATGAAATGCTACACAACGCAAGAGAACAAGAGTTTAGGGTCCATTTGGTTGGATCGGGTGTGTTCATTGCGAAAAATTTCAAGGCGACTTCATGGCACGAACTTGTGCATTAATTGCACCGGTTCAACCTATTTTGCACCCAGTTTTGTGTAGTAACGAAAGATTGCTAAATGCACCGAAACACTATGAAACGCACCAAAACATGAGTTTAGGGTCCAATGGGGGTGAATTGGGTGCGTTCGTTGCGAAAAATTCCAATGCGACTTCACGGCACAAACTTGTGCATTAATTGCACAAGTTCAACCCATTTTGCACTGAGTTCCGTGTAGTATAAAAACATTGCCAAATGCACCCAACACTGCGAAATGCTCCAAAACATGAGTTTAGGGTCCAATGCGGTGGATTGGGTGCGTTCGTTGCAAAAAATTCCGATGCGACTTTATGGCACAAACTTGTGTATTGATTGCACCAGTTCAACCTGTTTTGCACCAAATTTCGTGTAGTAATAGAACATTGACAAATACACCCAAACACTACGAAACGCACAAAAACATGAGTTTAGGGTCCAATGTTGTAGATCGGGTGTGCTCGTTGCGAAAAATTCCAATGCGACTTCATGGCACAACCTTGTGCATTAATTGCACTAGTTCAACCCATTTTGCACCGAGTTCCGTGTAGTATCAAAACATTGCCAAATGCACCGAAATGCTACACAACGCAAGAGAACAAGAGTTTAGGGTCCACTTGGTTGGATCGGGAGTGTTCATTGCGAAAAATTCCAAGGCGACTTCATGGCTTGAACTTGTGCATTAATTGCACTGGTTCAACCTATTTTGCACCCATTTTTGTGTAGTAACGAAAGATTGCTAAATGCACCTAAACGCTATGAAACGCACCAAAACAAGAGTTTAGGGTCCAATGGGGTGGATCGGGTGGATTCGCTAAAAAAAATCCAATGCGAATATGTGGCACGTACTTTTGCATTAATTGCTCAAGTTCAGCCTGTTTTGCACCGAGTTTCATGCAGTAACGAAACAATCCAAAATACACCCAAACACTACAAAACGCACCAATACATGCATTTAGGGTCCAATGGGGTGGATCGGGTGTGTTCATTGTGAAAAATTCCGATGCGACTTCATGCCACAAACTTGTGCATTAATTGCACCGGTTCAACCTATTTTGCACCGAGTTTCATGTAGTAACGAAACTTTGCCAAGTGCACCCAAACACTACGAAACACACCAAAACATGAGTTTAGGGTCCAATTGGGTGGATCTGGTGCGTTCGTTGCGAAAAATTCCAATGCGACTTCATGCCACTAACTTGTGCATTAATTCTAAAATTTCAGCCCACCTTGCATCGAGTTTTGTGCATTAACGAAAGAATCCAAAATGCACCCAAACATTACCAAATGCACCAAAACATGAGTTTACGGTCCAATGGGTGGATCGGGTTCGTTCGCTGCTAAAAATTCCGATGCGACTTCGTGGTACGAACTTTTGCATTAATTGCTCTAGTTCAGCCTGTTTTGCACCCAGTTTCATGCAGTAACGAAACAATCCAAAATGCACCAAAATACAACAAAACACACCAATACATGAGTTAAGATTCCAATGAGGGGGGTCGGGTGTATCAATTGTGAAAAATTCCGATGCGACTTCATGGCACAAACTTGTGCATTAATTGCACCATTTCAACCCATTTTGCACCGAGTTTCGTCTATTAACGAAACATTGCCAAATGCACCCAAACACTACGAAACACACCAAAACATTAGTTTAGGGTTCAATTGGGTGGATCGGGTGCATTCGTTTTGAAAAATTCTGTCGCGCCTTCATGGCTCGAACTTGTGCATTATTTTTATCATTTCAGCCGGCTTTGCATCGACTTTTGTGCAGTAACGAAACAATCCAAAATGCACCCAAACATTATGAAATGCACCAAATCATGAGTTTAGGGTGCAATGGGGTGGATCGGGTGCATTTGCTGAGAAAAATTTCCGATGCGACTTCATAGCACAAACTTGTCCATTAATTGCACCAGTTCAACCCATTTTGCACCGAGTTTCGTGTAGTAATGAAACATTGCCAAATGCACCCAACACTACGAAATGCTCCAAAACATGAGTTTAGGGTCTAATGGGCTGGATTGGGTGCGTTCGTTGCGAAAAATTCCGATGCGACTTTATGGCACAAACTTGTGCATTGATTGCACCAGTTCAACCCGTTTTGCACCATGTTTCAGGTAGTAACGGAACTTTGACAAATACACCCAAACACTACGAAACACACAAAAACATGAGTTTAGGGTCCAATGGGGTGGATCGGGTGTGTTCGTTGCGAAAAATTCCAATGCGACTTCATGGCACAACCTTGTGCATTAATTGCACTAGTTCAACCCATTTTGCACCGAGTTCCGTGTAGTATCAAAACATTGCCAAATGCACCGAAATGCTACACAACGCAAGAGAACAAGAGTTTAGGGTCCACTTGGTTGGATGGGGTGTGTTCATTACGAAAAATTCCAAGGCGACTTCATGGCACGAACTTGTGCATTAATTGCACCGGTTCAACCTATTTTGCACCCAGTTTTGTGTAGTAACGAAAGATTTCTAAATGCACCGAAACACTATGAAACGCACGAAAACATGAGTTTAGGGTCCAATGGGGTGGATCGGGTGGATTCGCTGCAAAAAAAATCCAATGCGAATTCGTGGCACCAACTTTTGCATTAATTGCTCCAGTCCAGCCTGTTTTACACCGAGTTTCCTGCAGTAATGAAACAATCCAAAATACACCCAAACAATACAAAACACACCAATACATGCATTTAGGGTCCAATGGAGTGGATCGGGTGTGTTCATTGTGAAAAATTCCGATGCGACTTCATGCCACAAACTTGTGCATTAATTGCACCGGTTCAACCTATTTTGCACCGAGTTTCATGTAGTAACGAAACTTTGCCAAGTGCACCCAAACACTACGAAACACACCAAAACATGAGTTTAGGGTCCAATTGGGTGGATTGGGTGCGTTCATTGCGAAAAATTCCAATGCGACTTCATGGCACAACCTTGTGCATTAATTGCACTAGTTCAACCCATTTTGCACCGAGTTCCGTGTAGTATCAAAACATTGCCAAATGCACCGAAATGCTACACAACGCAAGAAAACAAGAGTTTAGGGTCCACTTGGTTGGATGGGGTGTGTTCATTGCGAAAAATTCCAAGGCGACTTCATGGCACGAACTTGTGCATTAATTGCACCGGTTCAACCTATTTTGCACCCAGTTTTGTGAATTAACGAAAGATTACTAAATGCACCGAAACACTATGAAACGCATGAAAACATGAGTTTAGGGTCCAATGGGGTGGCTCGGGTGGATTCGCTGCAAAAAAAAATCCAATGCGAATTTGTGGCACCAACTTTTGCATTAATTGCTCCAGTTCAGCCTGTTTTGCACTGAGTTTCATGCAGTAACGAAACAATCCAAAATACACCCAAACACTACAAAACGCACCAATACATGCATTTAGGGTCCAATGGGGTGGATCGGGTGTGTTCATTGTGAAAAATTCCGATGCGACTTCATGCCACAAACGTGTGCATTAATTGCACCGGTTCAACCTATTTTGCACCGAGTTTCATGTAGTAACGAAACTTTGCCAAGTGCACCCAAACACTACGAAACACACCAAAACATGAGTTTAGGGTCCAATTGGGTGGATTGAGTTTCATGCCACGAACTTGTGCATTAACGAAAGAATCCAAAATGCACCCAAACACTACCAAATTCACCAAACACATGAGTTTACGATCCAATGGGTGGATCGGGTTCGTTCGTTGCTAAAAATTCCGATGCGACTTCGTGGCACGAACTTTTGCATTAATTGCTCCAGTTCAGCCTGTTTTGCACCGAGTTTCATGCAGTAACGAAACAATAAAAAATGCACCCAAATACTACAAAATGCAGGAATACATGAGTTAAGATTCCAATATGGGAGATCGGGTGTGTCAATTGTGAAAAATTCCGATGCGACTTCATGGCACAATCTTGTGCATTAATTGCACCATTTCAACCTGTTTTGCACCGAGTTTCGTCTATTAACGAAACATTGCCAAATGCTCCCAAACACTAGGAAACACACCAAAACATGAGTTTAGGGTTCAATTGGGTGGATCGGGTGCGTTTGTGTTGAAAAAGTCTGACGCGGCTTCATGGCACGAACTTGTGCATTAATTCTACCATTTCAGCCCGCATTGCATCGACTTTCGTGTAGTAACGAAACAATCCAAAATGCACCCAAACACTATGAAATCCACCAAATCATGAGTTTAGGGTCCAATGGGGAGGATCGGGTGCGTTCGTTACGAAAAATTTCTGATGCAACTTCATAGCAAAAACTTGTCCATTAATTGCACCAGTTCAACATATTTTGCACCGAGTTTCGTGTAGTAATGAAACATTGCCAAATGCACCCAACACTACGAAATGCTCCAAAACATGAGTTTAGGGTCCAATGGGCTGGATTGGGTGCATTCGTTGCGAAAAATTCGGATGCGACTTTATGGCACAAACTTGTGCATTGATTGCACCAGTTCAACCCGTTTTGCACCAAGTTTCGTGTAGTAACAAAACATTGACAAATACACCCAAACACTATGAAACGCATGAAAACATGAGTTTAGGGTCCAATGGGGTGGCTCGGGTGGATTCGCTGCAAAAAAAAATCCAATGCGAATTTGTGGCACCAACTTTTGCATTAATTGCTCCAGTTCAGCCTGTTTTGCACTGAGTTTCATGCAGTAACGAAACAATCCAAAATACACCCAAACACTACAAAACGCAGCAATACATGCATTTAGGGTCCAATGGGGTGGATCGGGTGTGTTCATTGTGAAAAAATCCGATGCGACTTCATGCCACAAACGTGTGCATTAATTGCACCGGTTCAACCTATTTTGCACCGAGTTTCATGTAGTAACGAAACTTTGCCAAGTGCACCCAAACACTACGAAACACACCAAAACATGAGTTTAGGGTCCAATTGGGTGGATTGAGTTTCATGCCACGAACTTGTGCATTAACGAAAGAATCCAAAATGCACCCAAACACTACCAAATTCACCAAACACATGAGTTTACGATCCAATGGGTGGTCGGGTTCGTTCGTTGCTAAAAATTCCGATGCGACTTCGTGGCACGAACTTTTGCATTAATTGCTCCAGTTCAGCCTGTTTTGCACCGAGTTTCATGCAGTAACGAAACAATCCAAAATGCACCCAAATACTACAAAATGCAGGAATTCATGAGTTAAGATTCCAATGTGGGAGATCGGGTGTGTCAATTGTGAAAAATTCCAATGCGACTTCATGGCACAATCTTGTGCATTAATTGCACCATTTCAACCTGTTTTGCACTGAGTTTCGTCTATTAACGAAACATTGCCAAATGCTCCCAAACACTAGGAAACACACCAAAACATGAGTTTAGGGTTCAATTGGGTGGATCGGGTGCGTTTGTGTTGAAAAAGTCTGACACGGCTTCATGGCACGAACTTGTGCATTAATTCTACCATTTCAGCCCACATTGCATCGACTTTCGTGTAGTAACGAAACAATCCAAAATGCACCCAAACACTATGAAATCCACCAAATCATGAGTTTAGGGTCCAATGGGGAGGATCGGGTGCGTTCGTTACGAAAAATTTCTGATGCAACTTCATAGCAAAAACTTGTCCATTAATTGCACCAGTTCAACATATTTTGCACCGAGTTTCGTGTAGTAATGAAACATTGCCAAATGCACCCAACACTACGAAATGCTCCAAAACATGAGTTTAGGGTCCAATGGGCTGGATTGGGTGCATTCGTTGCGAAAAATTCTGATGCGACTTTATGGCACAAACTTGTGCATTAATTCTACCATTTCAGCTCGCATTGCATCGACTTTCGTGCAATAACGAAACAATCCAAAATGCACCCAAACACTATGAAATGCTCCAAATACATGAGTTATGATTCCAATGAGGGGGATCGGGTGTGTCAATAGTGAAAAATTACAATGCGACTTCATGGCACAAACTTGTGCATTAATCATTTCAACCCGTTTTGCACTGAGCTTTGTCTATTAATGAAACATTGCCAAATGCACCTAATCACTATGAAACACACCAAAACATGAGTTTAGGGTTCAATTGGGTGGATCGGGTGTGTTCATTTTGAAAAATTCTGACGCGGCTTCATGGCACGAACTTGTGTATTAATTCTATCATTTCAGACCGCTTTGCATCGACTTTCGTGCAATAACGAAACAATCCAAAATGCACCCAAACACTATGAAATTCACCAAATCATGAGTTTAGGGTCCAATGGGGTGGATCGGGTTCGTTCGATGCCAAAAATTCCGATGCGACTTCGTGGCACGAACTTTTACATTAATTTCTCCAGTTCAACCCGTTTTGCACCGAGTTTCATGCAGTAACGAAACAATCCAAAATGGACCCAAATACTACAAAACGCACCAATACATGAGTTAAGATTACAATGAGGGGGATCGGGTGTGTCAATTGTGAAAAATTCCGATGCGACTTCATGGCACAAACTTGTGCATTAATTGCACCATTTCAACCCGCTTTGCACCGAGTTTCATCTATTAACGAAACATTAACAAATGCAAGCAAACACTATGAAACACACCAGAACAGGAGTTTAGGGTCCAATTGGATCGGGTGCATTCGTTGCGAAAAATTCCAATGCGACTTCATGCCAAGAACTTGTGCATTAATTCTACCATTTTATGGTTCAATTGGGTGGATCGGGTGCGTTCGTTTTGAGAAATTCTGACGCGGCTTCATGGCACGAACTTGTGCATTAATTCTACCATTTCAGCTCAAATTGCATCGACTTCCGTGCAATAACGAAACAATCCAAAATGCACCCAAACACTATGAAATGCTCCAAATAGATGTGTTATGATTCCAATGAGGGGGATCGGGTGTGTCAAGAGTGAAAAATTCCAATGCGACTTCATGGCACAAACTTGTGCATTAATTGCACCATTTCAACCCGTTTTGCACCGAGCTTTGTCTATTAATGAAACATTGCCAAATGCACCTAATCACTATGAAACACACCAAAACATGAGTTTAGGGTTCAATTGGGTGGATCGGGTGCGTTAGTTTTGAAAAATACTAATGCGGCTTCATGGCACGAACTTGTGCATTATTTCTATCATTTCAGCCCGCTTTGTGTCGACTTTTGTGCAGTAACGAAATAATCCAAAATGCACCCAAACACTATGAAATGAACCAAATCATGAGTTTAGGCTCCAATGGGGTGGATCGGGTGCGTTCGTTGCGAAAAATTTCCGATGCGACTTCATAGCAAAAACTTGTCCATTAATTGCACCAGTTCAACCTATTTTGCACCGAGTTTCGTGTAGAAATGAAACATTGCCAAATGCTCCCAACACTACGAAATGCTCCAAAACATGAGTTTAGGGTCCAATGCGGGTGGATTGGGTGTGTTCGTAACGAAAAATTCCGATGCGACTTTATGGCACAAACTTGAGCATTGATTGCACCAGTTCAACCCATTTTGCACCAAGTTTCGTGTTGTAACGAAACATTGACAAATACACCCAAACACTATGAAACGCACAAAAACATGAGTTTAGGGTCCAATGGGGTGGATCAGGTGCGTTCGTTGCGAAAAATTCCAATGGGACTTCATGGCACAAACTTGTGCATTAATTGCACAAGTTCAACCCAATTTACACCGAGTTCCATGTAGTATCAAAACATTGCCAAATGCACCGAAATGCTACGCAACGCAACAAAACAAGAGTTTAGGGTCCAGTTGGTTGGATGGGGTGTGTTCATTGCGAAAAATTGCAAGGCGACTTCATGGCATGAACTTGTGCATTAATTGCACCGGTTCAACCTATTTTGCACCAAGTTTTGTGTAGTAACGAAAGATTGCCAAATGCATACAAACACTATGAAACACAACAAAACATAAGTTTAGGGTCCAATGGGGTGGATCGGGTTCGTTCGCTGCCAAAAATTCCGATGCGACTTCGTGGCACGAACTTTTGCATTAATTGCTCCAGTTCAACCTGTTTTGCACCGAGTTTCATGCAGTAACGAAACAATCCAAAATGCACCCAAATACTACAAAACGCACAAATACATGATTTAAGATTCCAATGAGGGGGATCGGGTGTGTCAATTGTGAAAAATTCCGATGCGAGTTCATGGCACAAACTTGTGCATTAATTGCACCATTTCAACCCGTTTTGCATCGGATTTCGTCTATTAACGAAACATTGCCAAATGCACCCAAACACTACGAAACACACAAAAACATGAGTTTAGGGATCAATTGCATGGATCAGGTGCGTTCGTTTTAAAAAATTCTGACGCGACTTCGTGGCACAAACTTGTGCATTAATTCTACCATTCCAGCCCGCATTGCATCGACTTTCGTGTAGTAACGAAGCCATCCAAAATACACCCAAACACTATGAAATGCACCAAATCATGAGTTTAGGGTCCAATGGGGTGGATCGGGTGCGTTCGTTGCGAAAGTTTTCCGATGCGATTTCATAGCACAAACTTGTCCATTAATTGCACCAGTTCAACCTATTTTGCACCGAGTTTCGTGTAGTAATGAAACATTGCCAAATGCACCCAACTCTACGAAATTCTCCAAAACATGAGTCTAGGGTCCAATGAGGTGGATTAGGTTCATTCGTTGCAAAAAATTCCGATGCGACTTCATGCCACAAACTTGTGCATTGATTGCACCAGTTCAACCCGTTTTATACCAAGTTTCATGTAGTAACGGAACATTAACAAATACACCCAAACACTACGAAACGCACAAAAACATGAGTTTAGGATCCACTGGGGTGGATCGGGTGCGTATGTTGCGAAAAAATCCAATGCGACTTCATGGCACAAACTTGTGCATTAATTGCACAAGTTCAACCCATTTTGCACCGAGTTTCGTGTAGTATCAAAACATTGCCAAATGCACCGAAATGCTATGCAACGCAACAAAACAAGAGTTTAGGGTCCACTTGGTTGGATCAGGTGTGTTTATATTCCAAGGCGACTTCATGGCTCGAACTTGAGCATTAATTGCACCGGTTCAACCTATTTTGCACCGAGTTTCGCGTAGTAATGAAAGATTGCCAAATGCACCCAAACACTATGAAACACACCAAAATAGGAGTTTAGGGTCCAATTGGGTGTATCAGGTGCATTCGTTGCGAAAACTTCCAATGCAATTTCAAGCCACGAACTTGTGCATTAATTCTACCATTTCAGCCCACTTTGCATCGAGTTTCGTGCAGTAACGAAACAATCCAAAATGCACCCAAACACTACAAAACGCACCAAAACAGGAGTTTAGGGTCCAATGGGTTGGATCGGGTGGATTCGCTGCAAAAAATTTTGATGCGACTTCGTGGCACAAACTTTTGCATTAATTTCTCCAGTTCAACCCATTTTGCACCTAATTTCATGCAGTAATGAAACCATCCAAAATACACCCAAACAATCAAAACGCACCAATACATGCCAAGTTCTTGTGCATTAATTCTACCATTTTAGGGTTCAATTGGGTGGATCGGGTGCGTTCGTTTTGAAAAATTCTGACGCGGCTTCATGGCACGAACTTGTGCATTAATTCTACCATTTCAGCCAGCATTGCATCGACTTTCGTGCAGTAACGAAACAATTCAAAATGCACCCAAACACTATGAAATGCACCATATCATGAGTTTAGGGTCCAATGGGGTGGATCGGGTGCATTCGTTGCGAAAAATTTCTGATGCGACTTCATAGCAAAAACTTGTCCATTAATTGCACCAGTTCAACCTATTTTGCACCGAGTTTCGTGTAGTAATGAAACATTGCCAAATGCACCCAACACTACGAAATGCTCCAAAACATGAGTTTAGGGTCCAATGGGCTGGATTGGGTGCGTTCGTTGCGAAAAATTCCGATGCGACTTTATGGTACAAACTTGTGCATTGATTGCACCAGCGTTTTGCACATAGTTTCGTGTAGTAACGGAACTTTGACAAATACACCCAAACACTACGAAACGCACAAAAACATGAGTTTAGGGTCCAATGGGGTGGATCGGGTGTGTACGTTGCGAAAAATTCCAATTCGACTTCATGGCACAACCTTGTGCATTAATTGCACTAGTTCAACCCATTTTGCACCGAGTTCCGTGTAGTATCAAAACATTGCCAAATGCAATGAAATGCTACACAACGCAAGAGAACAAGAGTTTAGGGTCCATTTGGTTGGATCGGGTGTGTTCATTGCGAAAAATTTCAAGGCGACTTCATGGCACGAACTTGTGCATTAATTGCACCGGTTCAACCTATTTTGCACCCAGTTTTGTGTAGTAACGAAAGATTGCTAAATGCACCGAAACACTATGAAACGCACCAAAACATGAGTTTAGGGTCCAATGGGGGTGAATTGGGTGCGTTCGTTGCGAAAAATTCCAATGCGACTTCACGGCACAAACTTGTGCATTAATTGCACAAGTTCAACCCATTTTGCACTGAGTTCCGTGTAGTATAAAAACATTGCCAAATGCACCCAACACTGCGAAATGCTCCAAAACATGAGTTTAGGGTCCAATGCGGTGGATTGGGTGCGTTCGTTGCAAAAAATTCCGATGCGACTTTATGGCACAAACTTGTGTATTGATTGCACCAGTTCAACCTGTTTTGCACCAAATTTCATGTAGTAATAGAACATTGACAAATACACCCAAACACTACGAAACGCACAAAAACATGAGTTTAGGGTCCAATGTTGTAGATCGGGTGTGCTCGTTGCGAAAAATTCCAATGCGACTTCATGGCACAACCTTGTGCATTAATTGCACTAGTTCAACCCATTTTGCACCGAGTTCCGTGTAGTATCAAAACATTGCCAAATGCACCGAAATGCTACACAACGCAAGAGAACAAGAGTTTAGGGTCCACTTGGTTGGATCGGGAGTGTTCATTGCGAAAAATTCCAAGGCGACTTCATGGCTTGAACTTGTGCATTAATTGCACTGGTTCAACCTATTTTGCACCCATTTTTGTGTAGTAACGAAAGATTGCTAAATGTACCTAAACGCTATGAAACGCACCAAAACAAGAGTTTAGGGTCCAATGGGGTGGATCGGGTGGATTCGCTAAAAAAAATCCAATGCGAATATGTGGCACGTACTTTTGCATTAATTGCTCAAGTTCAGCCTGTTTTGCACCGAGTTTCATGCAGTAACGAAACAATCCAAAATACACCCAAACACTACAAAACGCACCAATACATGCATTTAGGGTCCAATGGGGTGGATCGGGTGTGTTCATTGTGAAAAATTCCGATGCGACTTCATGCCACAAACTTGTGCATTAATTGCACCGGTTCAACCTATTTTGCACCGAGTTTCATGTAGTAACGAAACTTTGCCAAGTGCACCCAAACACTACGAAACACACCAAAACATGAGTTTAGGGTCCAATTGGGTGGATCTGGTGCGTTCGTTGCGAAAAATTCCAATGCGACTTCATGCCACTAACTTGTGCATTAATTCTAAAATTTCAGCCCACCTTGCATCGAGTTTTGTGCATTAACGAAAGAATCCAAAATGCACCCAAACATTACCAAATGCACCAAAACATGAGTTTACGGTCCAATGGGTGGATCGGGTTCGTTCGCTGCTAAAAATTCCGATGCGACTTCGTGGTACGAACTTTTGCATTAATTGCTCTAGTTCAGCCTGTTTTGCACCCAGTTTCATGCAGTAACGAAACAATCCAAAATGCACCAAAATACAACAAAACACACCAATACATGAGTTAAGATTCCAATGAGGGGGGTCGGGTGTATCAATTGTGAAAAATTCCGATGCGACTTCATGGCACAAACTTGTGCATTAATTGCACCATTTCAACCCATTTTGCACCGAGTTTCGTCTATTAACGAAACATTGCCAAATGCACCCAAACACTACGAAACACACCAAAACATTAGTTTAGGGTTCAATTGGGTGGATCGGGTGCATTCGTTTTGAAAAATTCTGTCGCGCCTTCATGGCTCGAACTTGTGCATTATTTTTATCATTTCAGCCGGCTTTGCATCGACTTTTGTGCAGTAACGAAACAATCCAAAATGCACCCAAACATTATGAAATGCACCAAATCATGAGTTTAGGGTGCAATGGGGTGGATCGGGTGCATTTGCTGAGAAAAATTTCCGATGCGACTTCATAGCACAAACTTGTCCATTAATTGCACCAGTTCAACCCATTTTGCACCGAGTTTCGTGTAGTAATGAAACATTGCCAAATGCACCCAACACTACGAAATGCTCCAAAACATGAGTTTAGGGTCTAATGGGCTGGATTGGGTGCGTTCGTTGCGAAAAATTCCGATGCGACTTTATGGCACAAACTTGTGCATTGATTGCACCAGTTCAACCCGTTTTGCACCATGTTTCAGGTAGTAACGGAACTTTGACAAATACACCCAAACACTACGAAACACACAAAAACATGAGTTTAGGGTCCAATGGGGTGGATCGGGTGTGTTCGTTGCGAAAAATTCCAATGCGACTTCATGGCACAACCTTGTGCATTAATTGCACTAGTTCAACCCATTTTGCACCGAGTTCCGTGTAGTATCAAAACATTGCCAAATGCACCGAAATGCTACACAACGCAAGAGAACAAGAGTTTAGGGTCCACTTGGTTGGATGGGGTGTGTTCATTACGAAAAATTCCAAGGCGACTTCATGGCACGAACTTGTGCATTAATTGCACCGGTTCAACCTATTTTGCACCCAGTTTTGTGTAGTAACGAAAGATTTCTAAATGCACCGAAACACTATGAAACGCACGAAAACATGAGTTTAGGGTCCAATGGGGTGGATCGGGTGGATTCGCTGCAAAAAAAATCCAATGCGAATTCGTGGCACCAACTTTTGCATTAATTGCTCCAGTCCAGCCTGTTTTACACCGAGTTTCCTGCAGTAATGAAACAATCCAAAATACACCCAAACAATACAAAACACACCAATACATGCATTTAGGGTCCAATGGAGTGGATCGGGTGTGTTCATTGTGAAAAATTCCGATGCGACTTCATGCCACAAACTTGTGCATTAATTGCACCGGTTCAACCTATTTTGCACCGAGTTTCATGTAGTAACGAAACTTTGCCAAGTGCACCCAAACACTACGAAACACACCAAAACATGAGTTTAGGGTCCAATTGGGTGGATTGGGTGCGTTCATTGCGAAAAATTCCAATGCGACTTCATGGCACAACCTTGTGCATTAATTGCACTAGTTCAACCCATTTTGCACCGAGTTCCGTGTAGTATCAAAACATTGCCAAATGCACCGAAATGCTACACAACGCAAGAAAACAAGAGTTTAGGGTCCACTTGGTTGGATGGGGTGTGTTCATTGCGAAAAATTCCAAGGCGACTTCATGGCACGAACTTGTGCATTAATTGCACCGGTTCAACCTATTTTGCACCCAGTTTTGTGAATTAACGAAAGATTACTAAATGCACCGAAACACTATGAAACGCATGAAAACATGAGTTTAGGGTCCAATGGGGTGGCTCGGGTGGATTCGCTGCAAAAAAAAATCCAATGCGAATTTGTGGCACCAACTTTTGCATTAATTGCTCCAGTTCAGCCTGTTTTGCACTGAGTTTCATGCAGTAACGAAACAATCCAAAATACACCCAAACACTACAAAATGCACCAATACATGCATTTAGGGTCCAATGGGGTGGATCGGGTGTGTTCATTGTGAAAAATTCCGATGCGACTTCATGCCACAAACGTGTGCATTAATTGCACCGGTTCAACCTATTTTGCACCGAGTTTCATGTAGTAACGAAACTTTGCCAAGTGCACCCAAACACTACGAAACACACCAAAACATGAGTTTAGGGTCCAATTGGGTGGATTGAGTTTCATGCCACGAACTTGTGCATTAACGAAAGAATCCAAAATGCACCCAAACACTACCAAATTCACCAAACACATGAGTTTACGATCCAATGGGTGGATCGGGTTCGTTCGTTGCTAAAAATTCCGATGCGACTTCGTGGCACGAACTTTTGCATTAATTGCTCCAGTTCAGCCTGTTTTGCACCGAGTTTCATGCAGTAACGAAACAATAAAAAATGCACCCAAATACTACAAAATGCAGGAATACATGAGTTAAGATTCCAATGTGGGAGATCGGGTGTGTCAATTGTGAAAAATTCCGATGCGACTTCATGGCACAATCTTGTGCATTAATTGCACCATTTCAACCTGTTTTGCACCGAGTTTCGTCTATTAACGAAACATTGCCAAATGCTCCCAAACACTAGGAAACACACCAAAACATGAGTTTAGGGTTCAATTGGGTGGATCGGGTGCGTTTGTGTTGAAAAAGTCTGACGCGGCTTCATGGCACGAACTTGTGCATTAATTCTACCATTTCAGCCCGCATTGCATCGACTTTCGTGTAGTAACGAAACAATCCAAAATGCACCCAAACACTATGAAATCCACCAAATCATGAGTTTAGGGTCCAATGGGGAGGATCGGGTGCGTTCGTTACGAAAAATTTCTGATGCAACTTCATAGCAAAAACTTGTCCATTAATTGCACCAGTTCAACATATTTTGCACCGAGTTTCGTGTAGTAATGAAACATTGCCAAATGCACCCAACACTACGAAATGCTCCAAAACATGAGTTTAGGGTCCAATGGGCTGGATTGGGTGCATTCGTTGCGAAAAATTCGGATGCGACTTTATGGCACAAACTTGTGCATTGATTGCACCAGTTCAACCCGTTTTGCACCAAGTTTCGTGTAGTAACAAAACATTGACAAATACACCCAAACACTATGAAACGCATGAAAACATGAGTTTAGGGTCCAATGGGGTGGCTCGGGTGGATTCGCTGCAAAAAAAAATCCAATGCGAATTTGTGGCACCAACTTTTGCATTAATTGCTCCAGTTCAGCCTGTTTTGCACTGAGTTTCATGCAGTAACGAAACAATCCAAAATACACCCAAACACTACAAAACGCAGCAATACATGCATTTAGGGTCCAATGGGGTGGATCGGGTGTGTTCATTGTGAAAAAATCCGATGCGACTTCATGCCACAAACGTGTGCATTAATTGCACCGGTTCAACCTATTTTGCACCGAGTTTCATGTAGTAACGAAACTTTGCCAAGTGCACCCAAACACTACGAAACACACCAAAACATGAGTTTAGGGTCCAATTGGGTGGATTGAGTTTCATGCCACGAACTTGTGCATTAACGAAAGAATCCAAAATGCACCCAAACACTACCAAATTCACCAAACACATGAGTTTACGATCCAATGGGTGGTCGGGTTCGTTCGTTGCTAAAAATTCCGATGCGACTTCGTGGCACGAACTTTTGCATTAATTGCTCCAGTTCAGCCTGTTTTGCACCGAGTTTCATGCAGTAACGAAACAATCCAAAATGCACCCAAATACTACAAAATGCAGGAATTCATGATGTTAAGATTCCAATGTGGGAGATCGGGTGTGTCAATTGTGAAAAATTCCGAATGCGACTTCATGGCACAATCTTGTGCATTAATTGCACCATTTCAACCTGTTTTGCACTGAGTTTCGTCTATTAACGAAACATTGCCAAATGCTCCCAAACACTAGGAAACACACCAAAACATGAGTTTAGGGTTCAATTGGGTGGATCGGGTGCGTTTGTGTTGAAAAAGTCTGACGCGGCTTCATGGCACGAACTTGTGCATTAATTCTACCATTTCAGCCCACATTGCATCGACTTTCGTGTAGTAACGAAACAATCCAAAATGCACCCAAACACTATGAAATCCACCAAATCATGAGTTTAGGGTCCAATGGGGAGGATCGGGTGCGTTCGTTACGAAAAATTTCTGATGCAACTTCATAGCAAAAACTTGTCCATTAATTGCACCAGTTCAACATATTTTGCACCGAGTTTCGTGTAGTAATGAAACATTGCCAAATGCACCCAACACTACGAAATGCTCCAAAACATGAGTTTAGGGTCCAATGGGCTGGATTGGGTGCATTCGTTGCGAAAAATTCGGATGCGACTTTATGGCACAAACTTGTGCATTGATTGCACCAGTTCAACCCGTTTTGCACCAAGTTTCGTGTAGTAACGAAAACATTGACAAATACACCCAAACACTATGAAACAGCATGAAAACATGAGTTTAGGGTCCAATGGGGTGGCTCGGGTGGATTCGCTGCAAAAAAAAATCCAATGCGAATTTGTGGCACCAACTTTTGCATTAATTGCTCCAGTTCAGCCTGTTTTGCACTGAGTTTCATGCAGTAACGAAACAATCCAAAATACACCCAAACACTACAAAACGCAGCAATACATGCATTTAGGGTCCAATGGGGTGGATCGGGTGTGTTCATTGTGAAAAAATCCGATGCGACTTCATGCCACAAACGTGTGCATTAATTGCACCGGTTCAACCTATTTTGCACCGAGTTTCATGTAGTAACGAAACTTTGCCAAGTGCACCCAAACACTACGAAACACACCAAAACATGAGTTTAGGGTCCAATTGGGTGGATTGAGTTTCATGCCACGAACTTGTGCATTAACGAAAGAATCCAAAATGCACCCAAACACTACCAAATTCACCAAACACATGAGTTTACGATCCAATGGGTGGATAGGGTTCGTTCGTTGCTAAAATTCCGATGCGACTTCGTGGCACGAACTTTTGCATTAATTGCTCCAGTTCAGCCTGTTTTGCACCGAGTTTCATGCAGTAACGAAACAATCCAAAATGCACCCAAATACTACAAAATGCAGGAATACATGAGTTAAGATTCCAATGTGGGAGATCGGGTGTGTCAATTGTGAAAAATTCCGATGCGACTTCATGGCACAATCTTGTGCATTAATTGCACCATTTCAACCTGTTTTGCACCGAGTTTCGTCTATTAACGAAACATTGCCAAATGCTCCCAAACACTAGGAAACACACCAAAACATGAGTTTAGGGTTCAATTGGGTGGATCGGGTGCGTTTGTGTTGAAAAAGTCTGACGCGGCTTCATGGCACGAACTTGTGCATTAATTCTACCATTTCAGCCCACATTGCATCGACTTTCGTGTAGTAACGAAACAATCCAAAATGCACCCAAACACTATGAAATCCACCAAATCATGACTTTAGGGTCCAATGGGGAGGATCGGGTGCGTTCGTTACGAAAAATTTCTGATGCAACTTCATAGCAAAAACTTGTCCATTAATTGCACCAGTTCAACATATTTTGCACCGAGTTTCGTGTAGTAATGAAACATTGCCAAATGCACCCAACACTACGAAATGCTCCAAAACATGAGTTTAGGGTCCAATGGGCTGGATTGGGTGCATTCGTTGCGAAAAATTCTGATGCGACTTTATGGCACAAACTTGTGCATTGATTGCACCAGTTCAACCCGTTTTGCACCAAGTTTCGTGTAGTAACGAAACATTGACAAATACACCCAAACACTATGAAACGCATGAAAACATGAGTTTAGGGTCCAATGGGGTGGCTCGGGTGGATTCGCTGCAAAAAAAAATCCAATGCGAATTCGTGGCACCAACTTTTGCATTAATTGCTCCAGTCCCGCCTGTTTTGCACCGAGTTTCATGCAGTAACGAAACAATCCAAAATACACCCAAACACTACAAAACGCACCTATACATGCATTTAGGGTCCAATGGGGTGGATCGGGTGTGTTCATTGTGAAAAATTCCGATGCGACTTCATGCCACAAACTTGTGCATTAATTGCACCGGTTCAACCTATTTTGCACCGAGTTTCATGTAGTAACGAAACTTTGCCAAGTGCACCCAAACACTACGAAACACACCAAAACATGAGTTTAGGGTCCAATTGGGTGGATTGAGTTTCATGCCACGAACTTGTGCATTAACGAAAGAATCCAAAATGCACCCAAACACTACCAAATTCACCAAACACATGAGTTTACGATCCAATGGGTGGATCGGGTTCAGTTCGTTGCTTAAAATTCCGATGCGACTTCGTGGCACGAACTTTTGCATTAATTGCTCCAGTTCAGCCTGTTTTGCACCGAGTTTCATGCAGTAACGAAACAATCCAAAATGCACCCAAATACTACAAAATGCAGGAATACATGAGTTAAGATTCCAATGTGGGAGATCGGGTGTGTCAATTGTGAAAAATTCCGATGCGACTTCATGGCACAATCTTGTGCATTAATTGCACCATTTCAACCTGTTTTGCACCGAGTTTCGTCTATTAACGAAACATTGCCAAATGCTCCCAAACACTAGGAAACACACCAAAACATGAGTTTAGGGTTCAATTGGGTGGATCGGGTGCGTTTGTGTTGAAAAAGTCTGACGCGGCTTCAGGGCACGAACTTGTGCATTAATTCTACCATTTCAGCCCGCATTGCATCGACTTTCGTGTAGTAACGAAACAATCCAAAATGCACCCAAACACTATGAAATCCACCAAATCATGAGTTTAGGGTCCAATGGGGAGGATCGGGTGCGTTCGTTACGAAAAATTTCTGATGCAATCTTCATAGCAAAAACTTGTCCATTAATTGCACCAGTTCAACCTATTTTGCACCGAGTTTCGTGTAGTAATGAAACATTGCCAATGCACCCAACACTACGAAATGCTCCAAAACATGAGTTTATGGTCCAATGGGCTGGATTGGGTGCATTCGTTGCGAAAAATTCTGATGCGACTTAGTGGCACAAACTTATGCATTGATTGCACCAGTTCAACCCGTTTTGCACCAAGTTTCATGTAGTAACGGAACTTTGACAAATACACCCAAACACTACGAAACACACAAAAACATGAGTTCAGGATCCAATGGGGTGGATCGGGTGTGTTCAGTTGCGAAAAATTCCAATGCGACTTCATGGCACAACCTTGTGCATTAATTGCACTAGTTCAACCCATTTTGCACCGAGTTCCGTGTAGTATCAAAACATTGCCAAATGCACCGAAATGCTACACAACGCAAGCGAACAAGAGTTTAGGGTCCACTTGGTTGGATCGGGTGTTTTCATTGCGAAAAATTCCAAGGCGGCATCTTGGCACGAACTTGTGCATTAATTGCACCGGTTCAACCTATTTTGCACCCAGTTTTGTGTAGTAACGAAAGATTGCTAAATGCACCGAAGCACTATGAAACGCACCAAAACATGAGTTTAGGGTCCAATGGGGTGGATCGGGTGGATTCACTGCAAAAAAATCCAATTCGAATTCGTGGCCCGGACTTTTGCATTAATTGCTCCAGTTCAGCCTGTTTTGCACTGAGTTTCATGCAGTAACGAAACAATCCAAAATACACCCAAACACTACAAAACGCACCAATACATGCATTAAGGGTCCAATGGGGTGGATTGGGTGTGTTCATTATGAAAAATTCCGATGCGACTTCATGCCACAAACTTGTGCATTAATTGCACCGGTTCAACCTATTTTGCACCGAGTTTCATGTAGTAACGAAACTTTGCCAAGTGCACCCAAGCACTACGAAACACACCAAAACATGAGTTTAGGGTCCAATTGGGTGGATCGGGTGCATTCGTTGCGAAAAATTGCAATTCGACTTCATGCCACGAACTTGTGCATTAATTCTTCCATTTCAACCCACCTTGCATCGAGTTTTGTGCATTAACGAAAGAATCCAAAATGCACCCAAACACTACCAAATGCAGCAAAACATGAGTTTACGGTCCAATGGGTGGATCGGGTTCGTTCGCTGCTAAAAATTCCGATGCGACTTCGTGGCACGAACTTTTGCATTAATTGCTCCAGTTCAGCCTGTTTTGCACCGAGTTTCATGCAGTAACGAAACAATCCAAAATGCACCCAAATACTACAAAACACACCAATACATGAGTTAAGATTCCAATGAGGGGGGACGGGTGTATCAATTGTGAAAAATTCCGATGCGACTTCATGGCACAAACTTGTGCATTAATTGCACCATTTCAACCCGTTTTGCACCGAGTTTCGTCTATTAACGAAACATTGTTAAATGCACCCAAACACTACGAAACACACCAACACATTAGTTTAGGGTTCAATTGGGTGGATCGAGTGCATTCGTTTTGAAAATTTCTGTCGCGGCTTCATGGCTCGAACTTGTGCATTATTTCTATCTTTTCAGCCCGCTTTGCATCGACTTTCGTGCAGTAATGAAACAATCCAAAATGCACCCAAACACTATGAAATGCACCAAATCATGAGTTTAGGCTCCAATGGGGTGGATCAGGTGCGTTCGTTTCGAAAAAATTTCGATGCGACTTCATCGCAAAAACTTGTCCATTAATTGCACCAGTTCAACCTTATTTTGCACCGAGTTTCGTGTACTAATGAAATATTACCAAATGCACATAACACTACGAAATGCTCAAAAACATGAGTTTAGGGTCCAATGGGAGTGGATTGGGTGTGTTCGTTGCGAAAAATTCCGATGCGACTTCATGGCACAAACTTGTGCATTAATTGCACCATTTCAACCCGTTTTGCACTGAGTTTTGTCTATTAACGAAACATTGCCAAATGCTCCCAAACACTACAAAACACACCAAAACATGAGTTTAGTGTTCAATTGGGTGGATCGGGTGTGTTTGTTTTGAAAAATTCTGACGTGGCTTCATGGGTGGATCAGGTGTGTTCATTGCGAAAAATTCCGATGCAACTTCATGCCACAAACTTGTGCATTAATTGCACCGGTTCAACCTATTTTGCACCGAGTTTCATATAGTAACGAAACTTTGCCAAGTGCACCCAAACAATACGAAACACACCAAAACATGAGTTTAGGGTCCAATTGGGTGGATCGGGTGCGTTCGTTGCGAAAAATTCCAATGCGACTTCATGCAACGAACTTGTGCATTAATTCTTCCATTTCAGCCCACCTAGCATCGAGTTTTGTGCATTAACGAAAGAATCCAAAATGCACCCAAACACTACCAAATGCACCAAAACATGAGTTTACGGTCCAATGGGTGGATCGGGTTCGTTCGCTGCTAAAAATTCCGATGCGACTTCGTGGTACGAACTTTTGCATTAATTGCTCCAGTTCAACCTGTTTTGCACCGAGTTTCATGCAGTAACGAAACAATCCAAAATGCACCAAAATACAACAAAACACACCAATACATGAGTTAAGATTCCAATGAGGGGGGTCGGGTGTATCAATTGTGAAAAATTCCGATGCGACTTCATGGCACAAACTTGTGCATTAATTGCACCATTTCAACCCGTTTTGCACCGAGTTTCGTCTATTAACGAAACATTGCCAAATGCACCCAAACACTACGAAACACACCAAAACATTAGTTTAGGGTTCAATTGGGTGGATCGGGTGCATTCGTTTTGAAAATTTCTGTCGCGCCTTCATGGCTCGAACTTGTGCATTATTTCTATCATTTCAGCCGGCTTTGCATCGACTTTTGTGCAGTAACGAAACAATCCAAAATGCACCCAAACATTATGAAATGCACCAAATCATGAGTTTAGGGTGCAATGGGGTGGATCGGGTGCATTTGCTGAGAAAAATTTCCGATGCGACTTCATAGCACAAACTTGTCCATTAATTGCACCAGTTCAACCCATTTTGCACCGAGTTTCGTGTAGTAATGAAACATTGCCAAATGCACCCAACACTACGAAATGCTCCAAAACATGAGTTTAGGGTCTAATGGGCTGGATTGGGTGCGTTCGTTGCGAAAAATTCCGATGCGACTTTATGGCACAAACTTGTGCATTGATTGCACCAGTTCAACCCGTTTTGCACCATGTTTCAGGTAGTAACGGAACTTTGACAAATACACCCAAACACTACGAAACACACAAAAACATGAGTTTAGGGTCCAATGGGGTGGATCGGGTGTGTTCGTTGCGAAAAATTCCAATGCGACTTCATGGCACAACCTTGTGCATTAATTGCACTAGTTCAACCCATTTTGCACCGAGTTCCGTGTAGTATCAAAACATTGCCAAATGCACCGAAATGCTACACAACGCAAGAGAACAAGAGTTTAGGGTCCACTTGGTTGGATGGGGTGTGTTCATTACGAAAAATTCCAAGGCGACTTCATGGCACGAACTTGTGCATTAATTGCACCGGTTCAACCTATTTTGCACCCAGTTTTGTGTAGTAACGAAAGATTTCTAAATGCACCAAAACACTATGAAACGCACGAAAACATGAGTTTAGGGTCCAATGGGGTGGATCGGGTGGATTCGCTGCAAAAAAAATCCAATGCGAATTCGTGGCACCAACTTTTGCATTAATTGCTCCAGTCCAGCCTATTTTGCACCGAGTTTCCTGCAGTAACGAAACAATCCAAAATACACCCAAACACTACAAAACGCACCAATACATGCATTTAGGGTCCAATGGAGTGCATCGGGTGTGTTCATTGTGAAAAATTCCGATGCGACTTCATGCCACAAACTTGTGCATTAATTGCACCGGTTCAACCTATTTTGCACCGAGTTTCATGTAGTAACGAAACTTTGCCAAGTGCACCCAAACACTACGAAACACACCAAAACATGAGTTTAGGGTCCAATTGGGTGGATTGGGTGCGTTCATTGCGAAAAATTCCAATGCGACTTCATGGCACAACCTTGTGCATTAATTGCACTAGTTCAACCCATTTTGCACCGAGTTCCGTGTAGTATCAAAACATTGCCAAATGCACCGAAATGCTACATAACGCAAGAGAACAAGAGTTTAAGGTCCACTTGGTTGGATCGGGTGTGTTCATTGCGAAAAATTCCAAGGCAACTTCATGGCACGAACTTGTGCATTAATTGCACCGGTTCAACCTATTTTGCACCAAGTTTTTTGTAGTAACAAAAGTTTGCCAAATGCACGAAACACTATGAAACGCACGAAAACATGAGTTTAGGGTCCAATGGGGTGGCTCGGGTGGATTCGCTGCAAAAAAAAATCCAATGCGAATTCGTGGCACCAACTTTTGCATTAATTGCTCCAGTCCCGCCTGGTTTGCACCGAGTTTCATGCAGTAACGAAACAATCCAAAATACACCCAAACACTACAAAACGCACCAATACATGCATTTAGGGTCCAATGGGGTGGATCGGGTGTGTTCATTATGAAAAATTCCGATGCGACTTCATGCCACAAACTTGTGCATTAATTGCACCGGTTCAACCTACTTTGCACCGAGTTTCATGTAGTAACGAAACTTTGCCAAGTGCACCCAAACACTACGAAACACACCAAAACATGAGTTTAGGGTCCAATTGGGTGGATTGAGTTTCATGCCACGAACTTGTGCATTAACGAAAGAATCCAAAATGCACCCAAACACTACCAAATTCACCAAACACATGAGTTTACGATCCAATGGGTGGATCGGGTTCGTTCGTTGCTAAAAATTCCCATGCGACTTCGTGGCACGAACTTTTGCATTAATTGCTCCAATTCAGCCTGTTTTGCACCGAGTTTCATGCAGTAATGAAACAATCCAAAATGCACCCAAATACTACAAAATGCAGGAATACATGAGTTAAGATTCCAATGTGGGAGATCGGGTGTGTCAATTGTGAAAAATTCCGATGCGACTTCATGGCACAATCTTGTGCATTAATTGCACCATTTCAACCTGTTTTGCACCGAGTTTCGTCTATTAACGAAACATTGCCAAATGCTCCCAAACACTAGGAAACACACCAAAACATGAGTTTAGGGTTCAATAGGGTGGATCGGGTGCGTTTGTGTTGAAAAAGTCTGACGCGGCTTCATGGCACGAACTTGTGCATTAATTCTACCATTTCAGCCCGCATTGCATCGACTTTCGTGTAGTAACGAAACAATCCAAAATGCACCCAAACACTATGAAATCCACCAAATCATGAGTTTAGGGTCCAATGGGGAGGATCGGGTGCGTTCGTTACGAAAAATTTCTGATGCATCTTCATAGCAAAAACTTGTCCATTAATTGCACCAGTTCAACCTATTTTGCACCGAGTTTCGTGTAGCAATGAAACATTGCCAAATGCACCCAACACTACGAAATGCTCCAAAACATGAGTTTAGGGTCCAATGGGCTGGATTGGGTGCATTCGTTGCGAAAAATTCTGATGCGACTTTATGGCACAAACTTGTGCATTGATTGCACCAGTTCAACCCGTTTTGTACCAAGTTTCGTGTAGTAACGAAACATTGACAAATACACCCAAACACTATGAAACGCACAAAAACATGAGTTTAAGGTCCAATGGGGTGGATCGGGTGTGTTCGTTGCGAAAAATTCCAATGCGACTTCATTGCACAACCTTGTGCATTAATTGCACTAGTTCAACCCATTTTGCACCGAGTTCCGTGTAGTATCAAAACATTGCCAAATGCACTGAAATGCTACATAACGCAAGAGAACAAGAGTTTAAGGTCCACTTGGTTGGATCGGGTGTGTTCATTGCGAAAAATTCCAAGGCAACTTCATGGCACGAACTTGTGCATTAATTGCACCGGTTCAACCTATTTTGCACCAAGTTTTTTGTAGTAACAAAAGATTGCCAAATGCACGAAACACTATGAAACGCACCAAAACATGAGTTTAGAGTCCAATGGGGTGGATCGGGTGGATTCGCTGCAAAAAAATCCGATGTGAATTCGTGGCACGAACTTTTGCATTAATTGCTCTGGTTCAGCCTGTTTTGCACCGAGTTTCTTGCAGTAACGAAACAATCCAAAATGCACCCAAATACTACAAAATGCACCAATACATGAGTTAAGATTCCAATGTGGGAGATCGGGTGTGTCAATTGTGAAAAATTCCGATGCGACTTCATGGCACAAACTTGTGTATTAATTGCACCATTTCAACCCGTTTTGCACCGAGTTTTGTCTATTAACGAAGCATTGCCAAATGCTCCCAAACACTAGGAAACACACCAAAACATGAGTTTAGGGTTCAATTGTGTGGATCGGGTGCGTTTGTGTTGAAAAATTCTGATGCGGCTTCATGGCACGAACTTGTGCATTAATTCTACCATTTTAGCCCGCATTGCATCGACTTTCGTGTAGTAACGAAACAATCCAAAATGCACCCAAACACTATGAAATCCACCAAATCATGAGTTTAGGGTCTAATGGGGAGGATCGGGTGCGTTTGTTACGAAAAATTTCTGATGCGACTTCATAGCAAAAACTTGTCCATTAATTGCACCAGTTCAACCTATTTTGCACCGAGTTTCGTGTAGTAATGAAACATTGCCAATGCACCCAACACTACGAAATGCTCCAAAACATGAGTTTAGGGTCCAATGGGCTGGATTGGGTGCATTCGTTGCGAAAAATTCTGATGCGACTTTATGGCACAAACTTGAGCATTGATTGCACCAATTCAACCCGTTTTGCACCAAGTTTCGTGTAGTAACGAAACATTGACAAATACACCCAAACACTATGAAACGCACAAAAACATGAGTTTAGGGTCCAATGGGGTGGATCGGGTGTGTTCGTTGCAAAAAATTCCAATGCGACTTCATTGCACAACCTTGTGCATTAATTGCACTAGTTCAACCCATTTTGCACCGAGTTCCGTGTAGTATCAAAACATTGCCAAATGCACCGAAATGCTACATAACACAAGAGAACAAGAGTTTAAGGTCCACTTGGTTGGATCGGGTGTGTTCATTGCAAAAAATTCCAAGGCAACTTCATGGCACGAACTTGTGCATTAATTGACCGGTTCAACCTATTTTGCACCAAGTTTTTTGTAGTAACAAAAGATTGCCAAATGCACGAAACACTATGAAACGCACCAAAACATGAGTTTAGAGTCCAATGGGGTGGATCGGGTGGATTCGCTGCAAAAAAAATCCGATGTGAATTCGTGGCACGAACTTTTGCATTAATTGCTCTAGTTCCGCCTGTTTTGCACCGAGTTTCATGCAGTAACAAAACAATCCAAAATGCACCCAAATACTACAAAACACACAAATACATGAGTTAAGATTCCAATGAGGGGGATCGGGTGTGTCAATTGTGAAAAATTTTGATGCGACTTCGTGGCACAAACTTGTGCATTAATTGCACCATTTCAACCCATTTTGCACCGAGTTTTGTCTATTAACAAAACATTGCCAAATGCACCCAAACACTATGAAACACACCCAAACATGAGTTTAGGGTTCAATTGGGTGGATCGGGTGCGTTCGTTTTGAAAAATTCTGATGCGGCTTCATAGCACGAACTTGTGCATTAATTCAACCATTTAATCCCGTATTGCATCGACTTTCGTGCAGTAACGATACAATCCAAAATGCACCCAACACTACGAAATGCTCCAAAACATGAGTTTAGGGTCCAAAGGGGTGGATTGGGTGCGTTCGTTGCGAAAAATTCCGATGCGACTTTATGGCACAAACTTGTGTATTGATTGCAGCAGTTCAACCTATTTTGCACCAAGTTTCGTCTATTAACGAAACATTGCCAAATGCACCCAAACACAATGAAACACACCAAAACATGAGTTTAGGGTTCAATTGGGTGGATCGGGTGCGTTCGTTTTGAAAAATTCTGACGCGGCTTCATGGCACGAACTTGTGTTTTAATTCTACCATTTCAGCCCGCATTTCATCAATTGTCTTGCAATAACGAAACAATCCAAAATGAACCGAAAGACTATGAAATGCACCAAATCATGAGTTTAGGGTCCAATGGGGTGGATCGGGTGCGTTCGTTGCGAAAAATTTCAGATGCGACTTCATAGCACAAACTTGTCCATTAATTGCACCAGTTCAACCAATTTTGCACCGAGTTTTGTATAGTAATGAAACATTGCTAAATGCACCCAATACTACGAAATGCTCCAAAACATGAGTTTAGGGTCCAATGGGGTGGATTGGGTGCGTTCGTTGCAAAAAATTCCGATGCGACTTTATGACACAAACATGTGCACTGATTGCACCAGTTCAACTCGTTTTGCACCAAGTTTCGTGTAGTAATGGAACATTGACAAATACACCCAAACACTACGAAACGCACAAAAACATGAGTTTAGGGTCCAATTGGGTGGATCGGGTGCATTCGTTGCGAAAAATTCCGATGCGACTTTTTGGCACAAACTTGTGCATTGATTTCACCAGTTCAACCTGTTTTGCACCATGTTTCGTGTAGTAACGGAACATTGACAAATACACCAAAACACTACGAAACGCACAAAAACATGAGTTTAGGGTCCAATGGGGTGGATCGGGTGTGTTCGTTGCAATAAATTCCAATGCAACTTCATGGCACAAACTTGTGCATTAATTACACAAGTTCAACCCATTTTGCACCGAGTTTCGTGTAGTATCAAAACATTGCCAAATGCACCGAAATGCTACGCATCGCAACAAAACTAGTGTTTAGGGTCCACTTGGTTGGATTGGGTGTGTTCATTGCGAAAAATTCCAAGGTGACTTCATGGCACGAACTTGTGCATTAATTGTACTGGTTCAACCTATTTTGCACCAAGTTTTGTGTAGTAACAAAAGATTGCCAAATGCATCGAAACACTATGAAACACACCAAAACATGAGTTTAGGGTCCAATGGGGTGGATCGGGTGGATTCGCTGCAAAAAAATCCGTTGCGAATTCGTGGCACGAACTTTTGCATTAATTGCTCCAGTTCAGCCCGTTTTGCACCGAGTTTCATGCAGTAACGAAACAATACAAAATGCACCCAAACACTACAAAACGCACCAATACATGCATTTAGGGTCCAATGGGGTGGATCGGGTGCATTCGTTGCGAAAAATATCCGATGCAACTTCATAGCACAAACTTGTCCATTAATTGCACCAGTTCAACCTATTTTGCACCGAGTTTTGTAAAGTAATGAAACATTGCCAAATGCACCCAACACTACGAAATGCTCCAAAACATGAGTTTAGGGTCCAATGGGGTGGATTGGGTGCGTTCGTTGCGAAAAATTCTGATGCGACTTTATGACACAAACTTGTGCACTGATTGCACCAGTTCAACTCATTTTGCACCAAGTTTCGTGTAGTAATGGAACATTGACAAATACACCCAAACACTACGAAACGCACAAAAACATGAGCTTAGGGTCCAATGGGGTGGATCGGGTGCGTTCGTTGCGAAAAATTCCGATGCGACTTTTTGGCACAAATTTGTGCATTGATTTCACCAGTTCAACCTGTTTCGCACCAAGTTTCGTGTAGTAACGGAACATTGACAAATACACCAAAACACTACGAACCGCACAAAACATGAGTTTAGGGTCCTTTGGGGTGGATCGGGTGCGTTCGTTGCGAAAAATTTCCGATGCGACTTCATAGCACAAACTTGTCCATTAATTGCAGCAGTTCAACCTATTTTGCACCGAGTTTTGTATAGTAATGAAACATTGCCAAATGCACCCAACACTACGAAATGCTCCAAATCTTGAGTTTAGGGTCCAATGGGGTGGATTGGGTGCGTTCGTTGCGAAAAATTCCGATGCGACTTTATGACACAAACATGTGCACTGTTTGCTCCAGTTCAACTCGTTTTGCACCAAGTTTCGTGTAGTAATGGAACATTGACAAATACACCCAAACACTACGAAACGCACAAAAACATGAGTTTAGGGTCCAATGGGGTGGATCGGGTGCGTTCGTTGCGAAAAATTTCGATGCGACTTTTTGGCACAAACTTGTGCATTGATTTCACCAGTTCAACTTGTTCTGCACCAAGTTTCGTGTAGTATCGGAACATTGTCAAATACACCAAAACACTACGAAACACACAAAAACATGAGTTTAGGGTCCAATGGGGTGGATCGGGTGCGTTCGTTGCGAAAAATTCCAATGCAACTTCATGGCACAAACTTGTGCATTAATTGCATAAGTTCAACCCATTTTGCACCGAGTTTCGTGTAGTATCAAAACATTGCCAAATGCACCGAAATACTACGCAACGCAACAAAACAAGAGTTTAGGGTCCACTTGGTTGGATCGGGTGTGTTCATTGAGAAAAATTCCAAGGTGACTTCATGGCACGAACTTGTGCATTAATTGCTCCGGTTCAACCTATTTTGCACCAAGTTTTGTGTAGTAACAAAAGATTGTGAAATGCATCGAAACACTATGAAACACACCAAAACATGAGTTTAGGGTCCAATGGGGTGGATCGGGTGGATTCGCTGCAAAAAAAATCCGTTGCGAATTTGTGGCACGAACTTTTGCATTAATTGCTCCAGTTCAGCCCGTTTTGCACCGAGTTTCATGCAGTAACGAAACAATCCAAAATGCACCCAAACACTACAAAACGCACCAATATATGCATTTAGGGTCCAATGGGGTGGATCGTGTCTGTTAATTATAAAAAACTGATGCGACTTCATGGCACAGACTTGTGCATTAATTGCACCGGTTCAACCTATTTTGCACCGAGTTTCGTGTAGTAATGAAACATTGCCATATCCACCCAACACTATGAAATGCTCCAAAACATGACTTTAGGGTCCAATGGGCTGGATTGGGTGCATTCGTTGCGAAAAATTCTGATGCGACTATATGGCACAAACTTGTGCATTGATTGCACCAGTTCAACCCATTTTGCACCAAGTTTCGTGTAGTAACGGAACATTGACAAATACACCCAAACACTACAAAACGCACAAAAACATGAGTTTAGGGTCCAATGGGTTGGACCGGGTGTGTTCGTTGCGAAAAATTCCAATGCGACTTCATGGCACAACCTTGTGCATTAATTGCACTAGTTCAACCCATTTTGCACCGTGTTCCGTGTAGTAACGGAACATTGACAAATACACCAAAACACTACGAACCGCACAAAAACATGAGTTTAGGGTCCTTTGGGGTGGATCGGGTGCGTTCGTTGCGAAAAATTTCCGATGCGACTTCATAGCACAAACTTGTCCATTAATTGCAGCAGTTCAACCTATTTTGCACCGAGTTTTGTATAGTAATGAAACATTGCCAAATGCACCCAACACTACGAAATGCTCCAAATCTTGAGTTTAGGGTCCAATGGGGTGGATTGGGTGCGTTCGTTGCGAAACATTCCGATGCGACTTTATGACACAAACATGTGCACTGTTTGCTCCAGTTCAACTCGTTTTGCACCAAGTTTCGTGTAGTAATGGAACATTGACAAATACACCCAAACACTACGAAACGCACAAAAACATGAGTTTAGGGTCCAATGGGGTGGATCGGGTGCGTTCGTTGCGAAAAATTTCGATGCGACTTTTTGGCACAAACTTGTGCATTGATTTCACCAGTTCAACTTGTTCTGCACCAAGTTTCGTGTAGTATCGGAACATTGTCAAATACACCAAAACACTACGAAACACACAAAAACATGAGTTTAGGGTCCAATGGGGTGGATCGGGTGCGTTCGTTGCGAAAAATTCCAATGCAACTTCATGGCACAAACTTGTGCATTAATTGCACAAGTTCAACCCATTTTGCACCGAGTTTCGTGTAGTATCAAAACATTGCCAAATGCACCGAAATAGTACGCAACGCAACAAAACAAGAGTTTAGGGTCCACTTGGTTGGATCGGGTGTGTTCATTGAGAAAAATTCCAAGGTGACTTCATGGCACGAACTTGTGCATTAATTGCACCGGTTCAACCTATTTTGCACCAAGTTTTGTGTAGTAACAAAAGATTGTGAAATGCATCGAAACACTATGAAACACACCAAAACATGAGTTTAGGGTCCAATGGGGTGGATCGGGTGGATTCGCTGCAAAAAAAATCCGTTGCGAATTTGTGGCACGAACTTTTGCATTAATTGCTCCAGTTCAGCCTGTTTTGCACCGAGTTTCATGCAGTAACGAAACAATCCAAAATGCACCCAAACACTACAAAACGCACCAATATATGCATTTAGGGTCCAATGGGGTGGATCGTGTCTGTTAATTATAAAAAACTGATGCGACTTCATGGCACAGACTTGTGCATTAATTGCACCGGTTCAACCTATTTTGCACCGAGTTTCGTGTAGTAATGAAACATTGCCATATCCACCCAACACTATGAAATGCTCCAAAACATGAGTTTAGGGTCCAATGGGCTGGATTGGGTGCATTCGTTGCGAAAAATTCTGATGCGACTATATGGCACAAACTTGTGCATTGATTGCACCAGTTCAACCCGTTTTGCACCAAGTTTCGTGTAGTAACGGAACATTGACAAATACACCCAAACACTACAAAACGCACAAAAACATGAGTTTAGGGTCCAATGGGGTGGACCGGGTGTGTTCGTTGCGAAAAATTCCAATGCGACTTCATGGCACAACCTTGTGCATTAATTGCACTAGTTCAACCCATTTTGCACCGTGTTCCGTGTAGTAACGGAACATTGACAAATACACCAAAACACTACGAACCGCACAAAAACATGAGTTTAGGGTCCTTTGGGGTGGATCGGGTGCGTTCGTTGCGAAAAATTTCCGATGCGACTTCATAGCACAAACTTGTCCATTAATTGCAGCAGTTCAACCTATTTTGCACCGGGTTTTGTATAGTAATGAAACATTGCCAAATGCACCCAACACTACGAAATGCTCCAAATCTTGAGTTTAGGGTCCAATGGGGTGGATTGGGTGCGTTCGTTGCGAAAAATTCCGATGCGACTTTATGACACAAACATGTGCACTGTTTGCTCCAGTTCAACTCGTTTTGCACCAAGTTTCGTGTAGTAATGGAACATTGACAAATACACCCAAACACTACGAAACGCACAAAAACATGAGTTTAGGGTCCAATGGGGTGGATCGGGTGCGTTCGTTGCGAAAAATTTCGATGCGACTTTTTGGCACAAACTTGTGCATTGATTTCACCAGTTCAACTTGTTCTGCACCAAGTTTCGTGTAGTATCGGAACATTGTCAAATACACCAAAACACTACGAAACACACAAAAACATGAGTTTAGGGTCCAATGGGGTGGATCGGGTGCGTTCGTTGCGAAAAATTCCAATGCAACTTCATGGCACAAACTTGTGCATTAATTGCACAAGTTCAACCCATTTTGCACCGAGTTTCGTGTAGTATCAAAACATTGCCAAATGCACCGAAATAGTACGCAACGCAACAAAACAAGAGTTTAGGGTCCACTTGGTTGGATCGGGTGTGTTCATTGAGAAAAATTCCAAGGTGACTTCATGGCACGAACTTGTGCATTAATTGCACCGGTTCAACCTATTTTGCACCAAGTTTTGTGTAGTAACAAAAGATTGTGAAATGCATCGAAACACTATGAAACACACCAAAACATGAGTTTAGGGTCCAATGGGGTGGATCGGGTGGATTCGCTGCAAAAAAATCCGTTGCGAATTTGTGGCACGAACTTTTGCATTAATTGCTCCAGTTCAGCCTGTTTTGCACCGAGTTTCATGCAGTAACGAAACAATCCAAAATGCACCCAAACACTACAAAACGCACCAATATATGCATTTAGGGTCCAATGGGGTGGATCGTGTCTGTTAATTATAAAAAACTGATGCGACTTCATGGCACAGACTTGTGCATTAATTGCACCGGTTCAACCTATTTTGCACCGAGTTTCGTGTAGTAATGAAACATTGCCATATCCACCCAACACTATGAAATGCTCCAAAACATGAGTTTAGGGTCCAATGGGCTGGATTGGGTGCATTCGTTGCGAAAAATTCTGATGCGACTATATGGCACAAACTTGTGCATTGATTGCACCAGTTCAACCCGTTTTGCACCAAGTTTCGTGTAGTAACGGAACATTGACAAATACACCCAAACACTACAAAACGCACAAAAACATGAGTTTAGGGTCCAATGGGGTGGACCGGGTGTGTTCGTTGCGAAAAATTCCAATGCGACTTCATGGCACAACCTTGTGCATTAATTGCACTAGTTCAACCCATTTTGCACCGTGTTCCGTGTAGTAACGGAACATGACAAATACACCAAAACACTACGAACCGCACAAAAACATGAGTTTAGGGTCCTTTGGGGTGGATCGGGTGCGTTCGTTGCGAAAAATTTCCGATGCGACTTCATAGCACAAACTTGTCCATTAATTGCAGCAGTTCAACCTATTTTGCACCGAGTTTTGTAAAGTAATGAAACATTGCCAAATGCACCCAACACTACGAAATGCTCCAAATCTTGAGTTTAGGGTCCAATGGGGTGGATTGGGTGCGTTCGTTGCGAAAAATTCCGATGCGACTTTATGACACAAACATGTGCACTGTTTGCTCCAGTTCAACTCGTTTTGCACCAAGTTTCGTGTAGTAATGGAACATTGACAAATACACCCAAACACTACGAAACGCACAAAAACATGAGTTTAGGGTCCAATGGGGTGGATCGGGTGCGTTCGTTGTGAAAAATTTCGATGCGACTTTTTGGCACAAACTTGTGCATTGATTTCACCAGTTCAACTTGTTCTGCACCAAGTTTCGTGTAGTATCGAAACATTGTCAAATACACTAAAACACTACGAAACACACAAAAACATGAGTTTAGGGTCCAATGGGGTGGATCGGGTGCGTTCGTTGCGAAAAATTCCAAAGCAACTTCATGGCACAAACTTGTGCATTAATTGCACAAGTTCAACCCATTTTGCACCGAGTTTCGTGTAGTATCAAAACATTGCCAAATGCACCGAAATAGTACGCAACGCAACAAAACAAGAGTTTAGGGTCCACTTGGTTGGATCGGGTGTGTTCATTGAGAAAAATTCCAAGGTGACTTCATGGCACGAACTTGTGCATTAATTGCACCGGTTCAACCTATTTTGCACCAAGTTTTGTGTAGTAACAAAAGATTGTGAAATGCATCGAAACACTATGAAACACACCAAAACATGAGTTTAGGGTCCAATGGGGTGGATCGGGTGGATTCGCTGCAAAAAAAAATCCGTTGCGAATTTGTGGCACGAACTTTTGCATTAATTGCTCCAGTTCAGCCCGTTTTGCACCGAGTTTCATGCAGTAACGAAACAATCCAAAATGCACCCAAACACTACAAAACGCACCAATATATGCATTTAGGGTCCAATGGGGTGGATCGTGTCTGTTAATTATAAAAAACTGATGCGACTTCATGGCACAGACTTGTGCATTAATTGCACCGGTTCAACCTATTTTGCACCGAGTTTCGTGTAGTAATGAAACATTGCCATATCCACCCAACACTATGAAATGCTCCAAAACATGAGTTTAGGGTCCAATGGGCTGGATTGGGTGCATTCGTTGCGAAAAATTCTGATGCGACTATATGGCACAAACTTGTGCATTGATTGCACCAGTTCAACCCGTTTTGCACCAAGTTTCGTGTAGTAACGGAACATTGACAAATACACCCAAACACTACAAAACGCACAAAAACATGAGTTTAGGGTCCAATGGGGTGGACCGGGTGTGTTCGTTGCGAAAAATTCCAATGCGACTTCATGGCACAACCTTGTGCATTAATTGCACTAGTTCAACCCATTTTGCACCGTGTTCCGTGTAGTATCAAAGACATTGCCAAATGCACCGAAATGCTACACAACGCAAGAGAACAAGAGTTTAGGGTCCACTTGGTTGGATCGGGTGTGTTCATTGCGAAAAATTCCAAGGCGACTTCATGGCACGAACTTGTGCATTAATTGCACCGGTTCAACCTATTTTGCACCAAGTTTTTTGTAGTAACAAAAGATTGCCAAATGCACGCAAACACTATGAAACACACCAAAACATGAGTTTAGAGTCCAATGGGGTGGTTCGGGTGGATTCGCTGCAAAAAAAAATCCGATGTGAATTCGTGACACGAACTTTTGCATTAATTGCTCTAGTTCCGCCTGTTTTGCACCGAGTTTCATGTAGTAACAAAACAATCCAAAATGCACCCAAATACTACAAAACACACAAATACATGAGTTAAGATTCCAATGAGGGGGATCGGGTGTGTCAATTGTGAAAAATTTCGATGCGACTTCTTTGCACAAACTTGTGCATTAATTGCACCATTTCAACCCATTTTGCACCGAGTTTCGTCTATTAACGAAACATTGCCAAATGCACCCAAACACTATGAAACACACCAAAACATGAGTTTAGGGTTCAATTGGGTGGATCGGGTGCGTTCATTTTGAAAAATTCTGATGCAGCTTCATAGCACGAACTTGTGCATTAATTCAACCATTTCATCCCGTATTGCATCGACTTTTGTGCAGTAACGAAACAATCCAAAATGCACCCAAACACTATGAAATGCACCAAATCATGAGTTTAGGGTCCAATGGGGTGGATCCGGTGTGTTCGTTGCGAAAAATTTCCGATGCGACTTTATTGCAAAAACTTGTCCATTAATTGCACCAGTTCTTTTGCACCGAGTTTCGTGTAGTAATGAAACATTGCCAAATGCACCCAACACTACGAAATGCTCCAAAACATGAGTTTAGGGTCCAAAGGGGTGGATTGGGTGCGTTTGTTGCGGAAAATTCCGATGCGACTTTATGGCACAAACTTGTGTATTGATTGCACCAGTTCAACCTATTTTGCACCAAGTTTCGTGTAGTAACGGAACATTGACAAATACACCCAAACACTACGAAATGTACAAAAACATGAGTTTAGGGTCCAATGGGGTAGATCGGGTGCGTTCGTTGCGAAAATTAAAATGCGACTTCATGGCACAAACTTGTGCATTAATTGCACAAGTTCAACCCATTCTGCACCGAGTTCCGTGTAGTATCAAAACATTGCCAAATGCACCGAAATGCTATGCAACGCAACAAAACAAGAGTTTAGGGTCCAATGCGACTTCATGCCACGAACTTGTGCATTAACGAAAGAATCCAAAATGCACCCAAATACTACCAAATGCACCAAAACATGAGTTTACGATCTAATGGGTGTATTGGGTTCGTTCGCTGCTAAAAATTCCGATGCGACTTCGTGGCACGAACTTTTGCATTAATTGCTCCAGTTCAGCCTATTTTGCACCGAGTTTCATGCAGTAACGAAACAATCCAAAATGCACCCAAATACTACAAAATGCACCAATACATGAGTTAAGATTCCAATGTGGGAGATCGGGTGTGTCAATTGTGAAAAATTCCGATGCGACTTCATGGCTCAAACTTGTGCATTAATTGCACCATTTCAACCCGTTTGCATCAAGTTTCGTCTATTAATGAAACATTGCCAAATGCACCCAAACACTACGAAACGCACTAAAACTTGAGTTTAGGGTTCAATTGGGGGGATCGGGTGCCTTCGTTATGAAAAATTCTGGCGTGGCTTTATGGCACGAACTTGTGCATTAATTCTACCATTGCAGCCCGCATTGCATTGATTTCTGTGCAGTAACGAAACAATCAAAAATGCACCCAAATACTATGAAATGCACCAAATCATGAGTTTAGGGTCCAATGGGGTGGATCGGGTGCGTTCGTTGCGAAAAATTTCCGATGCGACTTCATAGAACAAACTTGTCCATTAATTGCACCAGTTCAACCTATTTTGCACTGAGTTTCGTGTAGTAATGAAACATTGCCAAATGCACCCAACACTACGAAATGTTCCAAAACACGAGTTTATGGTCCAATGGGGTGGATTGGGTGCATTCGTTGTGAAAAATTCCGATGCGACTTTATGGCACAAACTTGTGCACTGATTGCACCAGTTCAACCCGTTTTGCACCGAGTTTTGTGTAGTATCAAAACATTGCCAATTGCACCGAAATACTACGCAACGCAACAAAACAAGAGTTTAGGGTCCACTTGGTTGGATCGGGTGTGTTCATTGAGAAAAATTCCAAGGTGACTTCATGGCACGAACTTGTGCATTAATTGCACCGGTTCAACCTATTTTGCACCAAGTTTTGTGTAGTAACAAAAGATTGTGAAATGCATCGAAACACTATGAAACACACCAAAACATGAGTTTAGGGTCCAATGGGGTGGATCGGGTGGATTCGCTGCAAAAAAATCCGTTGCGAATTTGTGGCACGAACTTTTGCATTAATTTCTCCAGTTTAGCCCGTTTTGCACCGAGTTTCATGCAGTAACGAAACAATCCAAAATGCACCCAAACACTACAAAACGCACCAATATATGCATTTAGGGTCCAATGGGGTGGATCGTGTCTGTTAATTATAAAAAACTGATGCGACTTCATGGCACAGACTTGTGCATTAATTGCACCGGTTCAACCTATTTTGCACCGAGTTTCGTGTAGTAATGAAACATTGCCATATCCACCCAACACTATGAAATGCTCCAAAACATGAGTTTAGGGTCCAATGGGCTGGATTGGGTGCATTCGTTGCGAAAAATTCTGATGCGACTATATGGCACAAACTTGTGCATTGATTGCACCAGTTCAACCCGTTTTGCACCAAGTTTCGTGTAGTAACGGAACATTGACAAATACACCCAAACACTACAAAACGCACAAAAACATGAGTTTAGGGTCCAATGGGGTGGACCGGGTGTGTTCGTTGCGAAAAATTCCAATGCGACTTCATGGCACAACCTTGTGCATTAATTGCACTAGTTCAACCCATTTTGCACCGTGTTCCGTGTAGTATCAAACACATTGCCAAATGCACCGAAATGCTACACAACGCAAGAGAACAAGAGTTTAGGGTCCACTTGGTTGGATCGGGTGTGTTCATTGCGAAAAATTCCAAGGCGACTTCATGGCACGAACTTGTGCATTAATTGCACCGGTTCAACCTATTTTGCACCAAGTTTTTTGTAGTAACAAAAGATTGCCAAATGCACGCAAACACTATGAAACACACCAAAACATGAGTTTAGAGTCCAATGGGGTGGTTCGGGTGGATTCGCTGCAAAAAAAATCCGATGTGAATTCGTGACACGAACTTTTGCATTAATTGCTCTAGTTCCGCCTGTTTTGCACCGAGTTTCATGTAGTAACAAAACAATCCAAAATGCACCCAAATACTACAAAACACACAAATACATGAGTTAAGATTCCAATGAGGGGGATCGGGTGTGTCAATTGTGAAAAATTTCGATGCGACTTCTTTGCACAAACTTGTGCATTAATTGCACCATTTCAACCCATTTTGCACCGAGTTTCGTCTATTAACGAAACATTGCCAAATGCACCCAAACACTATGAAACACACCAAAACATGAGTTTAGGGTTCAATTGGGTGGATCGGGTGCGTTCATTTTGAAAAATTCTGATGCAGCTTCATAGCACGAACTTGTGCATTAATTCAACCATTTCATCCCGTATTGCATCGACTTTTGTGCAGTAACGAAACAATCCAAAATGCACCCAAACACTATGAAATGCACCAAATCATGAGTTTAGGGTCCAATGGGGTGGATCCGGTGTGTTCGTTGCGAAAAATTTCCGATGCGACTTTATTGCAAAAACTTGTCCATTAATTGCACCAGTTCTTTTGCACCGAGTTTCGTGTAGTAATGAAACATTGCCAAATGCACCCAACACTACGAAATGCTCCAAAACATGAGTTTAGGGTCCAAAGGGGTGGATTGGGTGCGTTTGTTGCGGAAAATTCCGATGCGACTTTATGGCACAAACTTGTGTATTGATTGCACCAGTTCAACCTATTTTGCACCAAGTTTCGTGTAGTAACGGAACATTGACAAATACACCCAAACACTACGAAATGTACAAAAACATGAGTTTAGGGTCCAATGGGGTAGATCGGGTGCGTTCGTTGCGAAAATTAAAATGCGACTTCATGGCACAAACTTGTGCATTAATTGCACAAGTTCAACCCATTCTGCACCGAGTTCCGTGTAGTATCAAAACATTGCCAAATGCACAGAAATGCTATGCAACGCAATAAAACAAGAGTTTAGGGTCCAATGCGACTTCATGCCACGAACTTGTGCATTAACGAAAGAATCCAAAATGCACCCAAATACTACCAAATGCACCAAAACATGAGTTTACGATCTAATGGGTGTATTGGGTTCTTTCGCTGCTAAAAATTCCGATGCGACTTCGTGGCACGAACTTTTGCATTAATTGCTCCAGTTCAGCCTATTTTGCACCGAGTTTCATGCAGTAACGAAACAATCCAAAATGCACCCAAATACTACAAAATGCACCAATACATGAGTTAAGATTCCAATGTTGCAGATCGTGTGTGTCAATTGTGAAAAATTCCGATGCGACTTCATGGCTCAAACTTGTGCATTAATTGCACCATTTCAACCTGTTTTGCATCGAGTTTCGTCTATTAATGAAACATTGCCAAATGCACCCAAACACTACGAAACGCACTAAAACTTGAGTTTAGGGTTCAATTGGGGGGATCGGGTGCCTTCGTTATGAAAAATTCTGGCGTGGCTTTATGGCACGAACTTGTGCATTAATTCTACCATTGCAGCCCGCATTGCATTGATTTTTGTGCAGTAACGAAACAATCAAAAATGCACCCAAATACTATGAAATGCACCAAATCATGAGTTTAGGGTCCAATGGGGTGGATCGGGTGCGTTCGTTGCGAAAAATTTCCGACGCGACTTCATAGAACAAACTTGTCCATTAATTGCACCAGTTCAACCTATTTTGCACTGAGTTTCGTGTAGTAATGAAACATTGCCAAATGCACCCAACACTACGAAATGTTCCAAAACACGAGTTTATGGTCCAATGGGGTGGATTGGGTGCATTCGTTGTGAAAAATTCCGATGCGACTTTATGGCACAAACTTGTGCACTGATTGCACCAGTTCAACCCGTTTTGCACCAAGTTTAGTGTAGTAACGGAACATTGACAAATACACCCAAACACTACGAAATGCACAAAAACATGAGTTTAGGGTCCAATGGGGTGGATCGGGTGCGTTCGTTGCGAAATATTCCGATGCGACTTTATGGCACAAACTTGTGCTTTGATTGCACCAGTTCAACTTGTTTTGCACCAAGTTTCGTGTAGTAACAGAACATTGACAAATACACCCAAGCACTATGAAACGCACAAAAACATGAGTTTAGGGTCTTATGGGGTGGATCGGGTGCATTCGTTGCGAAAAATTCCGATGCGACTTTATGGCACAAACTTGTGCACTGATCGCACCAGTTCAACCCGTATTGCACCAAGTATCGTGTGGTAATGGAACATTGACAAATACACCCAAACACTACGAAATGCACAAAAACATGAGTTTAGGGTCCAATGGGGTGGATCGGGTGCGTTCGTTGCGAAAAATTCCGATGCGACTTTGTGGCACAAGCTTGTGCATTGATTGCACCAGTTCAACCTGTTTTGCACCAAGTTTCGTGTAGTAACAGAACATTGACAAATACACTCAAACACTATGAAACGCACAAAAACATGAGTTTAGGGTCTTATGGGGTGGATCAGGTGTGTTCGTTGCGAAAAATTCCAAAGCGACTTCATGGCACAAATTTGTGCATTAATTGCACAAGTCCAACCCATTTTGCACCGATTCCGTGTAGTATCGAAACATTGCAAATGCACCGAAATGCTACGCAACGCAACAAAACAAGAGTTGAGGGTCCACTTGGTTGGATTGGGTGTGTTCATTGCGAAAAATTCCAAGGCGACTTCATGGCACGAACTTGTGCATTAATTGCACCGATTCAACCTATTTTGCACCAAGTTTTGTGTAGTAACGAAAGATTGCCAAATGCATCGATACACTATGAAATGCACCAAAACATGAGTTTAGGGTCCAATGGGGTGGATCGGGTGGATTCGCTGCAAAAAATCCAATGCGAATATGTGGCACGTACTTTTTCATTAATTGCTCAAGTTCAGCCTGTTTTGCACCGAGTTTCATGCAGTAACGAAACAATCCAAAATACACCCAAACACTACAAAACGCACCAATACATGCATTTAGGGTCCAATGGGGTGGATCGGGTGTGTTCATTGTGAAAAATTCCGATGCGACTTCATGCCACAAACTTGTGCATTAATTGCACCGGTTCAACCTATTTTGCACCGAGTTTCATGTAGTAACGAAACTTTGCCAAGTGCACCCTAACACTACGAAACACACAAAAACAAGAGTTTAGGGTCCAATTGGGTGGAACGGGTGTGTTCGTTACGAAAAATTCCAATGCGACTTCATGTCACAAACTTGTGCATTAATTGCACCATTTCAACCCGTTTTGCATCGAATTTCGTCTATTAATGAAACATTGCCAAATGCACCCAAACACTACGAAACGCACCAACACTTGAGTTTAGGGTTCAATTGGGTGGATCGGGTGCGTTCGTTTTGAAAAATTCTGGCGTGGCTTCATGGTACGAACTTGTGCATTAATTCTACCATTTCAGCCCGCATTGCATTGATTTTTGTGTGCAGTAACGAAACAATCCAAAATGCACCCAAACACTATGAAATGCACCAAATCATGAGTTTAGGGTCCAATGGGGGTGGATCGGGTGCGTTCGTTGCGAAAAATTTCCGATGCGACTTCATAGAACAAACTTGTCCATTAATTGCACCAGTTCAACCTATTTTTCACTGAGTTTCGTGTAGTAATGAAACATTGCCAAATGCACCCAACACTACGAAATGTTCCAAAACATGAGTTTATGGGTCCAATGGGGTGGATTGGGTGCGTTCGTTGCGAAAAATTCCGATGCGACTTTATGGCACAAACTTGTGCACTGATTGCACCAGTTCAACCCGTATTGCACCAAGTATCGTGTAGTAATGGAACATTGACAAATACACCCAAACACTATGAAATGCACAAAAACATGAGTTTAGGGTCCAATGGGGTGGATCGGGTGCGTTCGTTGCGAAAAATTCCGATGTGACTTTATGGCACAAGCTTGTGCATTGATTGCACCAGTTCAATCTGTTTTGCACCAAGTTTCGTGTAGTAACAGAACATTGACAAATACACCCAAACACTATGAAACGCACAAAAACATGAGTTTAGGGTCTTATGGGGTGGATCAGGTGCGTTCGTTGCGAAAAATTCCAAAGCGACTTCATGGCACAAACTTGTGCATTAATTGCACATGTTCAACCCATTTTGCACCGATTCCGTGTAGTATCGAAACATTGCCAAATGCACCGAAATGCTACGCAACGCAACAAAACAAGAGTTGAGGGTCCACTTGGTTGGATTGGGTGTGTTCATTGTGAAAAATTCCAAGGCGACTTCATGGCACGAACTTGTGCATTAATTGCACCGATTCAACCTATTTTGCACCAAGTTTTGTGTAGTAACGAAAGATTGCCAAATGCATCGAAACACTATGAAATGCACCAAAACATGAGTTTAGGGTCCAATGGGGTGGATCGGGTGGATTCGCTGCAAAAAAATCCGATGCGAATTCGTGGCACGAACTTTTGCATTAATTGCTCCAGTTCAGCCTGTTTTGCACCGAATTTCATGCAGTAACGAAACAATCCAAAATACACCCAAACACTACAAAATGCACCAATACATGCATTTAGGGTCCAATGGGGTGGATCGGGTGTGTTCATTATGAAAAATTGATGCGACTTCATGGCACAAACTTGTGCATTAATTGCACCGGTTCAAACCTATTTTGCACCGAGTTTCATGTAGTAACGAAACTTTGCCAAGTGCACCCTAACACTACGAAACACACAAAAACTTGAGTTTAGGGTCCAATTGGGTGGATCGGGTGTGTTCGTTACGAAAAATTCCAATGCGACTTCATGTCACAAACTTGTGCATTAATTGCACCATTTCAACCCGTTTTGCATCGAATTTTGTCTATTAATGAAACATTGCAAATGCACCCAAACACTACGAAACACACCAACACTTGAGTTTAGTCTTCAATTGGGTGGATCGGGTGCGTTCGTTATGAAAAAAATTCTGGCGTGGCTTCATGGTACGAACTTGTGCATTAATTCTACCATTTCAGCCCGCATTGCATTGATTTTTGTGTGCAGTAACGAAACAATCCAAAATGCACCCAAACACTATGAAATGCACCAAATCATGAGTTTAGGGTCCAATGGGGGTGGATCGGGTGCGTTCGTTGCGAAAAATTTCCGATGCGACTTCATAGAACAAACTTGTCCATTAATTGCACCAGTTCAACCTATTTTTCACTGAGTTTCGTGTAGTAATGAAACATTGCCAAATGCACCCAACACTACGAAATGTTCCAAAACATGAGTTTATGGTCCAATGGGGTGGATTGGGTGCGTTCGTTGCGAAAAATTCCGATGTGACTTTATGGCACAAGCTTGTGCATTGATTGCACCAGTTCAACCTGTTTTGCACCAAGTTTCGTGTAGTAACAGAACATTGACAAATACACCCAAACACTATGAAACGCACAAAAACATGAGTTTAGGGTCTTATGGGGTGGATCAGGTGCGTTCGTTGCGAAAAATTCCAAAGCGACTTCATGGCACAAACTTGTGCATTAATTGCACATGTTCAACCCATTTTGCACCGATTCCGTGTAGTATCGAAACATTGCCAAATGCACCGAAATGCTACGCAACGCAACAAAACAAGAGTTGAGGGTCCACTTGGTTGGATTGGGTGTGTTCATTGTGAAAAATTCCAAGGCGACTTCATGGCACGAACTTGTGCATTAATTGCACCGATTCAACCTATTTTGCACCAAGTTTTGTGTAGTAACGAAAGATTGCCAAATGCATCGAAACACTATGAAATGCACCAAAACATGAGTTTAGGGTCCAATGGGGTGGATCGGGTGGATTCGCTGCAAAAAAATCCGATGCGAATTCGTGGCACGAACTTTTGCATTAATTGCTCCAGTTCAGCCTGTTTTGCACCGAATTTCATGCAGTAACGAAACAATCCAAAATACACCCAAACACTACAAAACGCACCAATACATGCATTTAGGGTCCAATGGGGTGGATCGGGTGTGTTCATTACGAAAAATTGATGCGACTTCATGGCACAAACTTGTGCATTAATTGCACCGGTTCAAACCTATTTTGCACCGAGTTTCATGTAGTAACGAAACTTTGCCAAGTGCACCCTAACACTACGAAACACACAAAAACTTGAGTTTAGGGTCCAATTGGGTGGATCGGGTGTGTTCGTTACGAAAAATTCCAATGCGACTTCATGTCACAAACTTGTGCATTAATTGCACCATTTCAACCCGTTTTGCATCGAATTTTGTCTATTAATGAAACATTGCAAATGCACCCAAACACTACGAAACACACCAACACTTGAGTTTAGTCTTCAATTGGGTGGATCGGGTGCGTTCGTTATGAAAAAAATTCTGGCGTGGCTTCATGGTACGAACTTGTGCATTAATTCTACCATTTCAGCCCGCATTGCATTGATTTTTGTGTGCAGTAACGAAACAATCCAAAATGCACCCAAACACTATGAAATGCACCAAATCATGAGTTTAGGGTCCAATGGGGGTGGATCGGGTGCGTTCGTTGCGAAAAATTTCCGATGCGACTTCATAGAACAAACTTGTCCATTAATTGCACCAGTTCAACCTATTTTTCACTGAGTTTCGTGTAGTAATGAAACATTGCCAAATGCACCCAACACTACGAAATGTTCCAAAACATGAGTTTATGGTCCAATGGGGTGGATTGGGTGCGTTCGTTGCGAAAAATTCCGATGCGACTTTATGGCACAAACTTGTGCACTGATTGCACCAGTTCAACCCGTATTGCACCAAGTATCGTGTAGTAATGGAACATTGACAAATACACCCAAACACTATGAAATGCACAAAAACATGAGTTTAGGGTCCAATGGGGTGGATTGGGTGCGTTCGTTGCGAAGAATTCCGATGTGACTTTATGGCACAAGCTTGTGCATTGATTGCACCAGTTCAACCTGTTTTGCACCAAGTTTCGTGTAGTAACAGAACATTGACAAATACACCCAAACACTATGAAACGCACAAAAACATGAGTTTAGGGTCTTATGGGGTGGATCAAGTGCGTTCGTTGCGAAAAATTCCAAAGCGACTTCATGGCACAAACTTGTGCATTAATTGCACATGTTCAACCCATTTTGTACCGATTCCGTGTAGTATCGAAACATTGCCAAATGCACCGAAATGCTACGTAACGCAACAAAACAAGAGTTGAGGGTCCACTTGGTTGGATTGGGTGTGTTCATTGTGAAAAATTCCAAGGCGACTTCATGGCACGAACTTGTGCATTAATTGCACCGATTCAACCTACTTTGCACCAAGTTTTGTGTAGTAACGAAAGATTGCCAAATGCATTGAAACACTATGAAATGCACCAAAACATGAGTTTAGGGTCCAATGGGGTGGATCGGGTGGATTCGCTGCAAAAAAATCCGATGCGAATTCGTGGCACGAACTTTTGCATTAATTGCTCCAGTTCAGCCTGTTTTGCACCGAATTTCATGCAGTAACGAAACAATCCAAAATACACCCAAACACTACAAAACGCACCAATACATGCATTTAGGGTCCAATGGGGTGGATCGGGTGTGTTCATTACGAAAAATTGATGCGACTTCATGGCACAAACTTGTGCATTAATTGCACCGGTTCAAACCTATTTTGCACCGAGTTTCATGTAGTAACGAAACTTTGCCAAGTGCACCCTAACACTACGAAACACACAAAAACTTGAGTTTAGGGTCCAATTGGGTGGATCGGGTGTGTTCGTTACGAAAAATTCCAATGCGACTTCATGTCACAAACTTGTGCATTAATTGCACCATTTCAACCCGTTTTGCATCGAATTTTGTCTATTAATGAAACATTGCAAATGCACCCAAACACTACGAAACACACCAACACTTGAGTTTAGTCTTCAATTGGGTGGATCGGGTGCGTTCGTTATGAAAAAAATTCTGGCGTGGCTTCATGGTACGAACTTGTGCATTAATTCTACCATTTCAGCCCGCATTGCATTGATTTTTGTGTGCAGTAACGAAACAATCCAAAATGCACCCAAACACTATGAAATGCACCAAATCATGAGTTTAGGGTCCAATGGGGGTGGATCGGGTGCGTTCGTTGCGAAAAATTTCCGATGCGACTTCATAGAACAAACTTGTCCATTAATTGCACCAGTTCAACCTATTTTTCACTGAGTTTCGTGTAGTAATGAAACATTGCCAAATGCACCCAACACTACGAAATGTTCCAAAACATGAGTTTATGGTCCAATGGGGTGGATTGGGTGCGTTCGTTGCGAAAAATTCCGATGCGACTTTATGGCACAAACTTGTGCACTGATTGCACCAGTTCAACCCGTATTGCACCAAGTATCATGTAGTAATGGAACATTGACAAATACACCCAAACACTATGAAATGCACAAAAACATGAGTTTAGGGTCCAATGGGGTGGATCGGGTGCGTTCGTTGCGAAAAATTCCGATGTGACTTTATGGCACAAGCTTGTGCATTGATTGCACCAGTTCAACCTGTTTTGCACCAAGTTTCGTGTAGTAACAGAACATTGACAAATACACCCAAACACTATGAAACGCACAAAAACATGAGTTTAGGGTCTTATGGGGTGGATCAAGTGCGTTCGTTGCGAAAAATTCCAAAGCGACTTCATGGCACAAACTTGTGCATTAATTGCACATGTTCAACCCATTTTGTACCGATTCCGTGTAGTATCGAAACATTGCCAAATGCACCGAAATGCTACGTAACGCAACAAAACAAGAGTTGAGGGTCCACTTGGTTGGATTGGGTGTGTTCATTGTGAAAAATTCCAAGGCGACTTCATGGCACGAACTTGTGCATTAATTGCACCGATTCAACCTACTTTGCACCAAGTTTTGTGTAGTAACGAAAGATTGCCAAATGCATTGAAACACTATGAAATGCACCAAAACATGAGTTTAGGGTCCAATGGGGTGGATCGGGTGGATTCGCTGCAAAAAAATCCGATGCGAATTCGTGGCACGAACTTTTGCATTAATTGCTCCAGTTCAGCCTGTTTTGCACCGAATTTCATGCAGTAACGAAACAATCCAAAATACACCCAAACACTACAAAACGCACCAATACATGCATTTAGGGTCCAATGGGGTGGATCGGGTGTGTTCATTACGAAAAATTGATGCGACTTCATGGCACAAACTTGTGCATTAATTGCACCGGTTCAAACCTATTTTGCACCGAGTTTCATGTAGTAACGAAACTTTGCCAAGTGCACCCTAACACTACGAAACACACAAAAACTTGAGTTTAGGGTCCAATTGGGTGGATCGGGTGTGTTCGTTACGAAAAATTCCAATGCGACTTCATGTCACAAACTTGTGCATTAATTGCACCATTTCAACCCGTTTTGCATCGAATTTTGTCTATTAATGAAACATTGCAAATGCACCCAAACACTACGAAACACACCAACACTTGAGTTTAGTCTTCAATTGGGTGGATCGGGTGCGTTCGTTATGAAAAAAATTCTGGCGTGGCTTCATGGTACGAACTTGTGCATTAATTCTACCATTTCAGCCCGCATTGCATTGATTTTTGTGTGCAGTAACGAAACAATCCAAAATGCACCCAAACACTATGAAATGCACCAAATCATGAGTTTAGGGTCCAATGGGGGTGGATCGGGTGCGTTCGTTGCGAAAAATTTCCGATGCGACTTCATAGAACAAACTTGTCCATTAATTGCACCAGTTCAACCTATTTTTCACTGAGTTTCGTGTAGTAATGAAACATTGCCAAATGCACCCAACACTACGAAATGTTCCAAAACATGAGTTTATGGTCCAATGGGGTGGATTGGGTGCGTTCGTTGCGAAAAATTCCGATGCGACTTTATGGCACAAACTTGTGCACTGATTGCACCAGTTCAACCCGTATTGCACCAAGTATCATGTAGTAATGGAACATTGACAAATACACCCAAACACTATGAAATGCACAAAAACATGAGTTTAGGGTCCAATGGGGTGGATCGGGTGCGTTCGTTGCGAAAAATTCCGATGTGACTTTATGGCACAAGCTTGTGCATTGATTGCACCAGTTCAACCTGTTTTGCACCAAGTTTCGTGTAGTAACAGAACATTGACAAATACACCCAAACACTATGAAACGCACAAAAACATGAGTTTAGGGTCTTATGGGGTGGATCAAGTGCGTTCGTTGCGAAAAATTCCAAAGCGACTTCATGGCACAAACTTGTGCATTAATTGCACATGTTCAACCCATTTTGTACCGATTCCGTGTAGTATCGAAACATTGCCAAATGCACCGAAATGCTACGTAACGCAACAAAACAAGAGTTGAGGGTCCACTTGGTTGGATTGGGTGTGTTCATTGTGAAAAATTCCAAGGCGACTTCATGGCACGAACTTGTGCATTAATTGCACCGATTCAACCTACTTTGCACCAAGTTTTGTGTAGTAACGAAAGATTGCCAAATGCATTGAAACACTATGAAATGCACCAAAACATGAGTTTAGGGTCCAATGGGGTGGATCGGGTGGATTCGCTGCAAAAAAATCCGATGCGAATTCGTGGCACGAACTTTTGCATTAATTGCTCCAGTTCAGCCTGTTTTGCACCGAATTTCATGCAGTAACGAAACAATCCAAAATACACCCAAACACTACAAAACGCACCAATACATGCATTTAGGGTCCAATGGGGTGGATCGGGTGTGTTCATTACGAAAAATTGATGCGACTTCATGGCACAAACTTGTGCATTAATTGCACCGGTTCAAACCTATTTTGCACCGAGTTTCATGTAGTAACGAAACTTTGCCAAGTGCACCCTAACACTACGAAACACACAAAAACTTGAGTTTAGGGTCCAATTGGGTGGATCGGGTGTGTTCGTTACGAAAAATTCCAATGCGACTTCATGTCACAAACTTGTGCATTAATTGCACCATTTCAACCCGTTTTGCATCGAATTTTGTCTATTAATGAAACATTGCAAATGCACCCAAACACTACGAAACACACCAACACTTGAGTTTAGTCTTCAATTGGGTGGATCGGGTGCGTTCGTTATGAAAAAAATTCTGGCGTGGCTTCATGGTACGAACTTGTGCATTAATTCTACCATTTCAGCCCGCATTGCATTGATTTTTGTGTGCAGTAACGAAACAATCCAAAATGCACCCAAACACTATGAAATGCACCAAATCATGAGTTTAGGGTCCAATGGGGGTGGATCGGGTGCGTTCGTTGCGAAAAATTTCCGATGCGACTTCATAGAACAAACTTGTCCATTAATTGCACCAGTTCAACCTATTTTTCACTGAGTTTCGTGTAGTAATGAAACATTGCCAAATGCACCCAACACTACGAAATGTTCCAAAACATGAGTTTATGGTCCAATGGGGTGGATTGGGTGCGTTCGTTGCGAAAAATTCCGATGCGACTTTATGGCACAAACTTGTGCACTGATTGCACCAGTTCAACCCGTATTGCACCAAGTATCATGTAGTAATGGAACATTGACAAATACACCCAAACACTATGAAATGCACAAAAACATGAGTTTAGGGTCCAATGGGGTGGATCGGGTGCGTTCGTTGCGAAAAATTCCGATGTGACTTTATGGCACAAGCTTGTGCATTGATTGCACCAGTTCAACCTGTTTTGCACCAAGTTTCGTGTAGTAACAGAACATTGACAAATACACCCAAACACTATGAAACGCACAAAAACATGAGTTTAGGGTCTTATGGGGTGGATCAAGTGCGTTCGTTGCGAAAAATTCCAAAGCGACTTCATGGCACAAACTTGTGCATTAATTGCACATGTTCAACCCATTTTCTACCGATTCCGTGTAGTATCGAAACATTGCCAAATGCACCGAAATGCTACGTAACGCAACAAAACAAGAGTTGAGGGTCCACTTGGTTGGATTGGGTGTGTTCATTGTGAAAAATTCCAAGGCGACTTCATGGCACAAACTTGTGCATTAATTGCACCGATTCAACCTACTTTGCACCAAGTTTTGTGTAGTAACGAAAGATTGCCAAATGCATCGAAACACTATGAAATGCACCAAAACATGAGTTTAGGGTCCAATGGGGTGGATCGGGTGGATTCGCTGCAAAAAAATCCGATGCGAATTCGTGGCACGAACTTTTGCATTAATTGCTCCAGTTCAGCCTGTTTTGCACCGAATTTCATGCAGTAACGAAACAATCCAAAATACACCCAAACACTACAAAACGCACCAATACATGCATTTAGGGTCCAATGGGGTGGATCGGGTGTGTTCATTATGAAAAATTGATGCGACTTCATGGCACAAACTTGTGCATTAATTGCACCGGTTCAACCTATTTTGCACCGAGTTTCATGTAGTAACGAAACTTTGCCAAGTGCACCCTAACACTACGAAACACACAAAAACATGAGTTTAGGGTCCAATTGGGTGGATCGGGTGTGTTCGTTATGAAAAATTCCAATGCGACTTCATGTCACAAACTTGTGCATTAATTGCACCATTTCAACCCGTTTTGCATCGAATTTTGTCTATTAATGAAACATTGCCAAATGCACCCAAACACTACGAAACACACCAACACTTGAGTTTAGGCTTCAATTGGGTGGATCGGGTGTGTTCGTTATGAAAAATTCTGGCGTGGCTTCATGGTACGAACTTGTGCATTAATTCTACCATTTCAGCCCGCATTGCATTGATTTTTGTGTGCAGTAACGAAACAATCCAAAATGCAGCCAAACACTATGAAATGCACCAAATCATGAGTTTAGGGTCCAATGGGGGTGGATCGGGTGCGTTCGTTGCGAAAAATTTCCGATGCGACTTCATAGAACAAACTTGTCCATTAATTGCACCAGTTCATCCTATTTTTCACTGAGTTTCGTGTAGTAATGAAACATTGCCAAATGCACCCAACACTACGAAATGTTCCAAAACATGAGTTTATGGTCCAATGGGGTGGATTGGGTGCGTTCGTTGCGAAAAATTCCGATGCGACTTTATGGCACAAACTTGTGCACTGATTGCACCAGTTCAACCCGTATTGCACCAAGTATCGTGTAGTAATGGAACATTGACAAATACACCTAAACACTATGAAATGCACAAAAACATGAGTTTAGGGTCCGATGGGGTGGATCGGGTGCGTTCGTTGCGAAAAATTCCGATGTGACTTTATGGCACAAGCTTGTGCATTGATTGCACCAGTTCAACCTGTTTTGCACCAAGTTTCGTGTAGTAACAGAACATTGACAAATACACCCAAACACTATGAAACGCACAAAAACATGAGTTTTGGGTCTTATGGGGTGGATCAGGTGCGTTCGTTGCGAAAAATTCCAAAGCGACTTCGTGGCACAAACTTGTGCATTAATTGCACATGTTCAACCCATTTTGCACCGATTCCGTGCAGTATCGAAACATTGCCAAATGCACCGAAATGCTACGCAACGCAACAAAACAAGAGTTGAGGGTCCACTTGGTTGGATTGGGTGTGTTCATTGTGAAAAATTCCAAGGCGACTTCATGGCACGAACTTGTGCATTAATTGCACCGATTCAACCTATTTTGCACCAAGTTTTGTGTAGTAACGAAAGATTGCCAAATGCATCGAAACACTATGAAATGCACCAAAACATGAGTTTAGGGTCCAATGGGGTGGATCGGGTGGATTCGCTGCAAAAAAATCCGATGCGAATTCGTGGCACGAACTTTTGCATTAATTGCTCCAGTTCAGCCTGTTTTGCACCGAATTTCATGCAGTAACGAAACAATCCAAAATACACCCAAACACTACAAAACGCACCAATACATGCATTTAGGGTCCAATGGGGTGGATCGGGTGTGTTCATTATAAAAAATTGATGCGACTTCATGGCACAAACTTGTGCATTAATTGCACCGGTTCAACCTATTTTGCACCGAGTTTCATGTAGTAACGAAACTTTGCCAAGTGCACCCTAACACTACGAAACACACAAAAACATGAGTTTAGGGTCCAATTGGGTGGATCGGGTGTGTTCGTTACGAAAAATTCCAATGCAACTTCATGTCACAAACTTGTGCATTAATTGCACCATTTCAACCCGTTTTGCATCGAATTTTGTCTATTAATGAAACATTGCCAAATGCACCCAAACACTACGAAACACACCAACACTTGAGTTTAGGCTTCAATTGGGTGGATCGGGTGCGTTCGTTATGAAAAATTCTGGCGTGGCTTCGTGGTACGAACTTGTGCATTAATTCTACCATTTCAGCCCGCATTGCATTGATTTTTGTGTGCAGTAACGAAACAATCCAAAATGCACCCAAACACTATGAAATGCACCAAATCATGAGTTTAGGGTCCAATGGGGGTGGATCGGGTGCGTTCGTTGCGAAAAATTTCCGATGCGACTTCATAGAACAAACTTGTCCATTAATTGCACCAGTTCAACCTATTTTTCACTGAGTTTCGTGTAGTAATGAAACATTGCCAAATGCACCCAACACTACGAAATGTTCCAAAACATGAGTTTATGGTCCAATGGGGTGGATTGGGTGCGTTCGTTGCGAAAAATTCCGATGCGACTTTATGGCACAAACTTGTGCACTGATTGCACCAGTTCAACCCGTATTGCACCAAGTATCGTGTAGTAATGGAACATTGACAAATACACCCAAACACTACAAAATGCACAAAAACATGAGTTTAGGATCCAATGGGGTGGATCGGGTGCGTTCGTTGCGAAAAATTCCGATGCGACTTTGTGGCACAAGCTAGTGCATTGATTGCACCAGTTCAACCTGTTTTGCACCAAGTTTCGTGTAGTAACAGAACATTGACAAATACACCCAAACACTATGAAACGCACAAAAACATGAGTTTAGGGTCTTATGGGGTGGATCAGGTGCGTTCGTTGCGAAAAATTCCAAAGCGACTTCATGGCACAAACTTGTGCATTAATTGCACAAGTTCAACCCATTTTGCACCGATTCCGTGTAGTATCGAAACATTGCCAAATGCACCGAAATGCTACGCAATGCAACAAAACAAGAGTTGAGGGTCCACTTGGTTGGATTGGGTGTGTTCATTGCGAAAAATTCCAAGGCGACTTCATGGCACGAACTTCTGCATTAATTGCACCAATTCAACCTATTTTGCACCAAGTTTTGTGTAGTAACGAAAGATTGCCAAATGCATCGAAACACTATGAAATGCACCAAAACATGAGTTTAGGGTCCAATGGGGTGGATCGGGTGGATTCGCTGCAAAAAAATCCGATGCGAATTCGTGGCACGAACTTTTGCATTAATTGCTCCAGTTCAGCCTGTTTTGCACCGAGTTTCATGCAGTAACGAAACAATCCAAAATACACCCAAACACTACAAAACGCACCAATACATGCATTTAGGGTCCAATGGGGTGGATCGGGTGTGTTCATTATGAAAAATTGATGCGACTTCATGGCACAAACTTGTGCATTAATTGCACCGGTTCAACCTATTTTGCACCGAGTTTCATGTAGTAACGAAACTTTGCCAAGTGCACCCTAACACTACGAAACACACAAAAACATGAGTTTAGGGTCCAATTGGGTGGATCGGGTGTGTTCGTTATGAAAAATTCCAATGCGACTTCATGTCACAAACTTGTGCATTAATTGCACCATTTTAACCCGTTTTGCATCGAATTTCGTCTATTAATGAAACATTGCCAAATGCACCCAAACACTACGAAACACACCAACACTTTAGTTTAGGGTTCAATTGGGTGGATCGGGTGCGTTCGTTTTGAAAAATTCTGGCGTGGCTTCATGGTACGAACTTGTGCATTAATTCTACCATTTCAGCCCGCATTGCATTGATTTTTGTGTGCAGTAACGAAACAATCCAAAATGCACCCAAACACTATGAAATGCACCAAATCATGAGTTTAGGGTCCAATGGGGGTGGATCGGGTGCGTTCGTTGCGAAAAATTTCCGATGCGACTTCATAGAACAAACTTGTCCATTAATTGCACCAGTTCAACCTATTTTTCACTGAGTTTCGTGTAGTAATGAAACATTGCCAAATGCACCCAACACTACGAAATGTTCCAAAACATGAGTTTGTGGTCCAATGGGGTGGATTGAGTGCGTTCGTTGCGAAAAATTCCGATGCGACTTTATGGCACAAACTTGTGCACTGATTGCACCAGTTCAACCCGTATTGCACCAAGTATCGTGTAGTAATGGAACATTGACAAATACACCCAAACACTACGAAATGCACAAAAACATGAGTTTAGGGTCCAATGGGGTGGATCAGGTGCGTTCGTTGCGAAAAATTCCGATGCGACTTTGTGGCACAAGCTTGTGCATTGATTGCACCAGTTCAACCTGTTTTGCACCAAGTTTCGTGTAGTAACAGAACATTGACAAATACACCCAAACACTATGAAACGCACAAAAACATGAGTTTAGGGTCTTATGGGGTGGATCAGGTGCGTTCGTTGCGAAAAATTCCAAAGCGACTTCATGGCACAAACTTGTGCATTAATTGCACAAGTTCAACCCATTTTGCACCGATTCCGTGTAGTATCGAAACATTGCCAAATGCACCGAAATGCTACGCAACGCAACAAAACAAGAGTTGAGGGTCCACTTGGTTGGATTGGGTGTGTTCATTGCGAAAAATTCCAAGGCGACTTCATGGCACGAACTTGTGCATTAATTGCACCGATTCAACCTATTTTGCACCAAGTTTTGTGTAGTAACGAAAGATTGCCAAATGCATCGAAACACTATGAAATGCACCAAAACATGAGTTTAGGGTCCAATGGGGTGGATCGGATGGATTCGCTGCAAAAAAAATCCGATGCGAATTCGTGGCACGAACTTTTGCATTAATTGCTCCAGTTCAGCCTGTTTTGCACCGAGTTTCATGCAGTAACGAAACAATCCAAAATACACCCAAACACTACAAAACGCACCAATACATGCATTTAGGGTCCAATGGGGTGGATCGGGTGTGTTCATTATGAAAAATTGATGCGACTTCATGGCACAAACCTGTTCATTAATTGCACCGGTTCAACCTATTTTGCACCGAGTTTCATGTAGTAACGAAACTTTGCCAAGTGCACCCTAACACTACGAAACACACAAAAACATGAGTTTAGGGTCCAATTGGGTGGTCGGGTGTGTTCGTTACGAAAAATTCCAATGCGAATTGATGCCACGAACTTGTGCATTAATTCTACCATTTCAGCCCACTTTGCATCGAGTTTCGTGCATTAACAAAAGAATCCAAAATGCACCCAAACACTACCAAATTCACCAAAACATGAGTTTACGGTCCAATGTGTGGATCGGGTTCGTTCGCTGCTAAAAATTTCGATGCGACTTCATGGCACCGAGTTTCATGCAGTAACCAAACAATCCAAAATGCACTCAAATACTACAAAACGCACCAATACATGAGTTAAGATTCCAATGAGGGGGATCGGGTGTGTCAATTGTGAAAAATTCTGATGCGACTTCATGGCACAAACTTGTGCATTAATTGCACCATTTCAACCCGTTTTGCACCGAGTTTCGTCTATTATCGAAACATTGCCAAATGAACCCAAACACTACGAAACACACCAAAACATGAGTTTAGGATTCAATTGGGAGGATCGGGTGCGCTCGTTTTGAAAAATTCTGACGCGGCTTCATGGCACGAACTTGTGCATTAATTCTACCATTTCAGCCCGCATTACATCGATTTTTGTGCAGTAACGAAACAATCCAAAATGCACCCAAACACTATGAAATGCACCAAATCATGAATTTAGGTTCCAATGGGGTGGATCGGGTGCGTTCGTTGCAAAAAAATTCCGATGCGACTTTATAGCACATACTTGTCAATTAATTGCACCAGTTCAACCTGTTTTGCACCGAGTTTCATGCTGTAACGAAACAATCCAAAATGCACCCAAACACTATAAAATGCTCCAGTACATGCATTTAGGATCCAATGGCATGGATCGGGTGTGTTCATTGTGAAAAATTGATGCGACTTCATGGCACAAACTTGTGCATTAATTGCACCGGTTCAACCTATTTTGCACCGAGTTTCATGTAGTAACGAAACTTTGCCAAGTGCACCCAAACACTACAAAACACACCAAAACATGAGTTTAGGGTCCAATGGGGTGGATCAGGTTTGTTCGTTGCGACAAATTCCAATGCGACTTCATCGCACAAACTTGTTCATTAATTGCACAAGTTCAACCCATTTTGCACCGAGTTCCGTGTAGTATCAAAATGTTGCCAAATGCACCGAAATGCTATGCAATGCAACAAAACAAGAGTTTAGGGTCCACTTGGTTGGATCGGGTGTGTTCATTGCGAAAAATTCCAAGGCGACTTCATGGCACGAACTTGTGCATTAATTGCATCGGTTCAACCTATTTTGCACCAAGTTTTGTGTAGTAACGAAAGATTGCCAAATGCACCGAAACACTATGAAACGCACCAAATCATAAGTTTAATTGCTCCAGTTCAGCCTGTTTTGCACTGAGTTTCATGCAGTAACGAAACAATCCAAAATGCACCCAAACACTATAAAATGCTCCAATACATGCATTTAGGATCCAATGGCATGGATCGGGTGTGTTCATTGTGAAAAATTGATGCGACTTCATGGCACAAACTTGTGCATTAATTGCACCGGTTCAACCTATTTTGCACCGAGTTTCATGTAGTAACGAAACTTTGCCAAGTGCACCCAAACACTACGAAACACACCAAAACATGAGTTTAGGGTCCAATTGGGTGGATCGGGTGCGTTCGTTGCGAAAAATTCCAATGCGACTTCATGCCACGAACTTGTGCATTAATTCTACCATTTCAGCCCACTTTGTATCGAGTTTCGTGCATTAACGAAAGAATCCAAAATCCTTGGCAAGCTCCGCGAGAAACACCTCGATCACCAAGATCGCCTAGGTGATGCCAATCACCAAGAGTAACAAGCTAAGGCCTTCACTTGAGCAAGAACCGATCACCAAGAACGGATGCACACTAGCTTCTCTCTACTCAAGTCCTTAATCTTGCTTCTTGATTGATTGAATGCACAAGTATGTGAATGATGAAGCTCAAGGTGGCTCTTGACTATAGTATGAGTGTATGGATGTTGCCTAGTGTCAAGAGTAGCAAAATGACCCATTGGAGGGGTATATATAGGCAGCTCACACGAATAGAGCCGTTGGACAAAAGCTGCCAGAAAACTGCGTAGCGCCGGTTAATCCGACGTCCCTCCAACAGTCATCGTCGGTTTAACCGGTGAATGTAAACTGCCTCTTCTGAAAACTAGCCGTTACAACTTGGGCAGATTAACCGACGTATCATCGGTTTAACCGGTGAGTGTAGTTGTCCACTGATCAACTGAAAAACCAAGTCTCTGGACAACTGCACCGACGTTAACTCAAACCTATCGTCGGTTTAACCGGTGAGTACAACTTCTGAATTCCTTTGAAAAACCATCTCACTGGTCAATTGCACCGACGTCTTGATTCAAACATCATCGGTTTAACCGGTGTATAGAACTTGAAATACCCTGGAAAAACCAACTCTGGACTAATGCACCGATGTTAAATTCAAACACGTCGGTTTAACCGGTGTATTGAAGTTGTCCAGACTCTGCTGACTTCATTTAACCGACGTATAGAAAATTGAGAGCGTCGGTTAAACCGGTGTATATACTTTTTCTGATTTTTGTCTTTTCTGATTTGAGTCTTGAATGGAATCCAAATATTCTTGGGATATAAGTTGAGAACCACTTATTTGAACTTCTAGAAACCTGAGTGACCATAGTGTGCATCCATTTTCAAATGACCATGTCCATGCTCAAGTTACTTAGCCTTAACCCCTCTTAATAGTGCGATCACTACAAAACTATAAAACCTATACTAACCTAAGTGTCCTTCTCAACCTTGTGACACTTAGGACTAGAAAGATCCTTAGCCTTGACATATATAAGTTGAATACCGAGATCGCCTTTTTGAATAACCGAAATTGAGGGGCCTCTTTTGACATATGACCAAATGAGCGATAAAGATCTATTAAGCTGCATAAACTCATTAGTCACAATAATGGTTGTCATTAATCACCGAAACATACCTTGAGGGCCTAGATGCTTACAATCTCCCCCTTTTTGGTGATTGATGACAACACAAGCATAAATAAACGAGAGAGCGAGAAAGATAAAACAGGATAAACACAAGCAAACTCGAAAAAGGACCAAAGAGCTCAACGGCTCAAACGAAATCCATAGATATGTCTCAAAGAACGGCATACTCAAGCGACAAATGTACATATCCATGAATTAATACCAAATGTGATACAAAGAATCAAAGTCCTGATAACTACGAGCTCTCTCTAGCTCTACCCTCCCCCTAACTTTGTGGCTCCCCCTAACACCTCTCCCCCTTTGGCATCAAGACACCAAAAGGCGAGCTACGGGTCGTGCTGTCGCGGTACGGCGAGGAAGCGGACGGAGAACCCTCACCCTCGGTGACAGACGGAAGCTGCTGGTCTGGTTCTGAGCTCACTGGGGGAGTGACTGTCGTGGAGGCTCTCATGCTGGCACTGCCTGGTAGAGGATCCGTAGAAGTCGTAACCGGGTCAGCAGAAGAAGTATCAACATCTGAAGAAGTGACCGCTGAGGCTGCCGGCTACGTCGACTGTGGAAGCAGGGACTCCTCTACTGCTCCTCCCCCTGACGGTGCTGCCTGAAGTGAGGTAGGGAGGGCGACCGACTGAACCGCTGACGGTGAGTCCTGAAAGAGTGTGGTCGCTGGGAGTGGTGAAAAGAGCGGACGACCGGCAGATCCAAAAAGTGCGGACATCGAGAACGTGGTCTCCGGTGTCGCTGTAGTAGCTGGAGCTGCAGTAGGGGCTGGAGGAGGAGGAGCTGGTGTGACTGCAAGCTGAGGTGCTCCAACACCCTGAAGTCCTGGCTGCTGCTGCTGTGGGGCGAGTCCGGTGTGAGAGTAAAGCTGGGAGATCATCCCGAACATCGCCATCATGCCCTGCTGCATTTGCTGGAACTGAGCGTCTGTCCTCTGTGAAACTCTGTCAATGAGGCCGACAAAACGCTCCTCTGTCGCTGCACGCTCTCGGGCTGCCTCTCTCTGAATGGCCGCAATCTGAGCCTCATGGGCTCTCCTGGCCTCCTCCTGAGCAAGTCGGTCCTCCCTCTGCTGAGTCACGATCTGCTGTAGTAGTGTAGTGAGCTCGGACGGCTGAGTCACCTGGGACTCAGAGACTGTAGCAGCTGCTGAAGTCGGAGGAGCTGGCTCTCCGGACCCTCCTGCCTCATGGTCGTGACTGGCTGGGGCAGCTGGAGGAAAGTACTCTACGTCCTCGGAGGAGTCTGACTCAAGCTCAGACCAGTGAATCTCATCATCTCCCCCGGGAAGCTGTGCCTCGGCTGCCAGGAGTGCCTCATCCTCCTCTGCCACTCGTGCCTGAACCTCTGGTGACAGTCGTGCCATCGCAGCTCTATCTGCGTGTCTGCCCCTCCTCCTGTCCTGTGGAGCTGTGGGTCGGTAGACAGGGAACCTGGGAGCCTCATCGTGACGGTAAGGGGCGCTGATGGGTGACTCTGCTGGCACTATCATAGAGCATATGTAACTGATCTAGTGCGCATAAGGAAACTGTCGCACCACACCCATCCCATCAGTGATCACATCCTCGATCTCAGCCAGAATAAAGTCAACTATATCAAATGGCTCGTGAGTGAGGATGTGTAGGAGCAAGAGCTGCTGCAAACCTGTGAACCCCTCTGGGTAGCCACTCCTCGGTAACAGAGTCCTCCGGAGTGCCATGTGAACAGCGTATGCCTCTGGAGTCAGCAAGCTTGACACTCTGGCGTAAGAAGCTGGGAACGGCTGGCGGAAGCACTGAGAGATCGCCTCGTGACAAGGAGCAATCCCGCCAACCATTGCCCTGCGGGGTGGATCTGAGTCCCCGTAAACCCTCTCGTGCAGCGAGACATCGACCAGGTCAACTCCAAGTATACCAGCAATGGTCGCCCTCGACAAACCAAAGTCCTGCCCTCCAAACATGAAGTGCACGGCTCTGCGCTCGGGTGCTATCCAAGCTGTGGCGTAGAACACTCTGACCCAGTCCTCGATATAACGGTTCTGCTCCATCTCTAGCAGCCTGGGCAGTCCTCTGAAGTGAGCGAAGTGGGCTCTCACGTCTGCTCCCCCTGCGGCTGTCCTCAGTGAGACCCAGTCAAGAACCCTGTGCGGGAAGATCCGGTGGCCCCTCCGTTGGAAAGTCTCGTAGAAGCTGGCCTGTAGCAGAGTCCAGAACCTCCTGTCGACTCTGCTGTCTCGGGTCACTGGGAACCAGACCTCCTCCTCAACACTCCACCTGAGCCTCTTGACCTTGGCCGCATTGGCTCGGGTCAAGTTCTGGAGCATCACACCTGGCTCCAGACGCACAACAGTGTCCATACGGAACACTGCGCGCTCGGCCTCTAGGGCCTCGGCTCTGCGAGCTGCTGCTGCTGCTGCGGACCTGCGGGGCTCCTGTGGCTGGTGTCCTCCACGAGTCCTCGGTCCAGTGCGACGCTCTGTCGCTGGCGGGGAACCTCCCTCAGATGACTGCTGTGGAGAACTCTGCCCCTCTGACTGTGCTGCCTCTGAGTCAGAACCATCTGAATCTGTCACTGCTGCTACTGCTGTCGCGGCTCTGGTGGCCCTGGCACCTCTGACTCTGCCCATACCCCTGCCTCTGCCTCTGCCTCTGCCTCTGGGGTCCTCCCTGATCTGGAACGGACGAGCACGGCCTGATGCCTGCTCCTCGGCGGCCTTGGCCACCATCTCGGCCCTCTCGGCCTCCTTCTCTGCACGAGTCCGCTTGCGAGCGGGCTTCTCGACCACAACTTCCTTTCCCTTCCTCTTTTCGCGACCCATATCGATCAGACAAACGATCGAACACTTGGCGTGCACTGATCGGCTGCGGCTGCGGCGTGAATGGCGTGGAGGCGCGACTGCGTGGCTGCGAAAGCGGTGGTGGCGGCGTGAGTTCACGGCGGTTGGCGACCGTGGTGGCGAGCAGCGGCGCGAGCGGTGTAGGTGCGCGCGGGCGGCGCTGGGCGAGCGCGAGGGCGCGCGGCGGCGGCTTGGAACAGCGGCGCGTGGGCGAGCGCGAGGGCGCGCGGCGACGGCTTGGAACAGCGGCGCGTGGGCATCAGTGGTGTGGAACGGCGGCGGCGCGGTGTGAAGCGGCGGCGACGGCGGCTACGCGCGCTGGCGACGGTGTGGAGGAACGGCGGCGGCGCAAAGGGAAGGCGGCGGCGGCACGAGATGGAAGAGATGCGGGTGAAACAGAGAGGAAAAGGCTGGCCTCCGCGAGCAAGACACATATATGACAGGTGGGACCCGCGATTTTCCTTAACACCGGTCGATCCGACGCCTAGGGTTTGAGCGCCGGTTGATTGCGTCGGTGCAGTTTACCCGAGACTCTACCAGATCTGTTTTTGAACGCCGGTTGAACCGATGATGCCAAAAGTGAACTCGTCGGTTGATTGATCAAAACGCCGGTTGATTGCTTGATCTGATATGCATTTATGATCACCGGTTGATCCGATGCTCTGACTTTTGTATACGTCGGTTAAACGCCTGAAACTGCCTGAGCTGAGACTCAACTTTAGTAACGCCAGTTAAACCGATGGGTATAAATCCATTGAGCGTCGGTTTAACCGGTAAAGCCGAAAACCCTTCACTCAGCTCACTCTTCTATGCTTAGTCCAATAAACTTATAAGATTCAAATAAACTCAAGTTAATGGACTTGCATAGGCGACTTTACCCCTCAAAATAAATAGGATAGCACACTAGCTTAAATAATTTTCTTTTCAAACACAAGGAAAAGCCGCAAGAGAGACAAAACGCCAAATAAAATGTATGAGCCATGTCATAGGAATATTGAAGATAGAAAGCTTCAAACTCATCATGACATTGCTCACTAGGCAATAACGCACCTAACACTTTGCTCTTTTCACTTTTCATGAATTAAGATCTTGTATATGAAACAAGTCTCATTTTCATCAAGTGATCTCCTTTGTGACCCTTACGCATGCAATGATAATGCAAACTACAACCACATGCGAAAGTAAAATAAACATGAAGTGCACATCTATATGACAAGAAATGCATAACAAGAAATTGAGATCTACTTGTCAAGTTTGAACCCACGGGAAGCTTCTTCATGATGAGCCTTTCTACAAGCCTAGAGGAAAACAAGTGGACCACCACCTCTAGCTAAACCCTCGCTCATCACTATCTTACCATGGTTAGACAAGTGTCCTATATGTATGCATTTTTCTATATGACATGGCAACTTACATGACGTTTGCCGCATCTAACACATTAAGCTCATTCCTTAGCCTAACAAAGGTACTCTCGTCTAATGGTTTTGTGAAGATATCCGCCAATTGCTCCTCGGATCTCACACCTTGAAGAGATATGTCTCCTTTGGCTTCATGATCACGCAAGAAGTGATGGCGAATATCAATGTGCTTTATGCGAGAGTGTTGAACCGGATTTTTGGCAATTTTTACGGCACTTTCATTGTCACAAAGGAGTGGGATCCTATCTAGTTTCACACCAAAGTCCAAAAGGGTTTGCTTCATATATAGGATTTGGGCACAACATGCACCGGCCGCTATATATTCCGCTTCCGCGGTGGACAAGGCCACGGAATTTTGCTTCTTACTCGACCAAGAAACTAGAGAATGCCCAAGCAAGTGGCAACCCCCGGAGGTACTCTTGCGATCCACACGGCTTCCGGCAAAATCCGAATCTGAGTATCCCAAGAGATCTAAACTAGCGCCTTTGGGGTACCACAAGCCTATGCTAGGGGTGTGCTTGAGATACCGAAGGATCCTATTCACAGCCGAAAGGTGTGACTCCTTTGGGTTAGCTTGAAAGCGGGCACACAAGCACACACTAAATATTATATCGGGCCTAGATGCGGTAAGGTAAAGCAAAGACCCTATCATAGAACGATAGAGGGATTGATCAATCGGTTTACCGTCCACATCCAAGTCGAGATGCCCATTAGTTGCCATGGGTGTCTTGATTGGCTTGCACTCATCCATCTTGAACTTCTTCAAGATATCTTTAGTATACTTTTTTTGATGGATGAATGTCCCTTCCTTCATTTGTTTGACTTGAAAACCAAGGAAGAAGGTCAATTCGCCAATCATGGACATCTCGAATTCCCTAGACATCATGGTAGCAAACTCATGGCTTAGTAAATCATTAGTTGAGCCAAAGATAATATCGTCAACATAAATTTGACAAATGAAAAGATCCCCGTTGACGTCTTTTGTGAACAACGTGGTGTCCACCCTCCCGATCTTGAAGCCTTGCATGATTAGGAAGTCACGAAGCCTCTCATACCAAGCCCTTGGAGCTTGTTTGAGCCCATAGAGTGCCTTGTGCAACCTATAAACATGGTTAGGATTCCTCGGATCTTCAAACCCGGGAGGTTGCTCAACATAAACAAGTTCGTTAATAATGCCATTTAAGAATGCACTTTTCACATCCATTTGATACAACTTAATGTTATGATGTGAAGAGTAAGCAAGAAGGATACGGATAGCTTCAAGTCTTGCGACCGGAGCAAAAGTTTCACCAAAATCCAAACCTTCGACTTGAGAGAACCCTTTTGCCACAAGTCTTGCTTTGTTGCGTATCACCACCCCATGTTCATCTTGCTTGTTTCGAAAGACCCACTTGGTGCCGATGATGTTCTTGTCTTTCGGAGGAGCTTCGAGGACCCAAACTTCATTGCGGGTGAAGTTGTTCAACTCTTCTTGCATGGCCATCACCCAATCCGAGTCCTCAAGCGCTTCCTCTATGCTAGTGGGTTCAATACAAGAAACAAACGAGTGATGTTCGCAAAATGAAGCATGTTTAGAGCGAGTTCTTACTCCCTTGGAAGGACTACCAATGATTTGACCAATTGGATGATCCTTGGAGATGCGACCATGCTTCACTAGCGGTATTTGCGTGGATGCTTGTTGGGGTGGATCTTGTGTGACTTGTGCTTGTGGTGGAACATTTTGCTCTTCTTGTTCTTGGACTTGGGGTGTTGGTGTTGGCACATCTTCTTGAGGTAGTGGATCATCTTTTTCTTGATCTTCATCCACTTGGGGCGCCGTGTAGGTGCTTGGTGTAGATGAGGAAGGTCCTTCCCCTTGATCATTGCCTTCATGCACCTCTTCTGGCTTGATATCCCCAATGGACATCTTTTTCAAAGCTTCATCAATCTCCTCATCACCTACATTTTCATAGCCAACAACCTCCTCTTGGGAGCCATTAGATTCATCAAACTCCACATCACATGTTTCTTCAACTAACCCAGAGGTTTGATTGAATACTCTATATGCTTTGGAGTTTGATGCATAACCAAGAAAGAAACCTTCATCACATCTACTCTCAAACTTACCGAGCCTTTTCTTCTTATAGATGAAGCATTTGCAACCAAAGACTCGAAAGTATGATATATTTGGTTTCCTCCCGGTGATGAGCTCATATGGAGTTTTCTTGAGGAGTCGGTGAGGATATACTCGGTTGGATGCATGACACGCCGTGTTGATTGCTTCCGCCCAAAACTTCTCGGACGTGCCATAATCATCCAACATTGCTCTTCATCCAACATTGCTCTTGCTAGGGTGATGAGTGTCTTGTTCTTTCTTTCTACCACTCCATTTTGTTGAGGCGTGTAGGTGGCGGAAAACTCATGCTTGATGCCCTCTTCATCGCACCATTCTTCAATCTTCATATTTTTGAACTCGGTGCCGTTGTCACTCCGGATCTTCACAATTGGGGAGTTGTACTACCTTTGAGCTCTTCTTGCAAAAGTCTTGAAGATTTCCGGAGTTTCACCCTTATCGCCTAGAAACATAACCCAAGTGTAACGTGAAAAATCATCAACAATTACTAGGCAATAGAGGTTACCACCAATGCTCTTGTATGTAGTTGGACCAAAGAGATCCATGTGTAGAAGCTCGAGCGGCTTGGAGGTAGACAACATCGTCTTGATGGGATGATGTGTTGCTATTTGCTTCCCGGCTTGACATGCTTTGCATAATTTGTTCTTGTCAAAAGTGACATCCTTCAAGCCGGTGATCATCCCTCTCTTGTGGGCTTTCTTGAGGTTGCTCATGCCAATATGAGCAATTCTTCTATGCCAAAGCCACCCAAGAGAAGACTTGGTGAAGAGGCATGTCATGGTGCTTGTTTGCTTTAAAGAGAAGTCCACTAAATAGATGTTGCCATGCCTAAACCCCGTGAATACCATTGACTTGTCTTCTTCAAGAGTCACTACAACACCATTCTTGTCAAAGGTACACGTTAGTCCAAGATCACACAATTGAGCAATAGAAATGAGATTAAAACTAAGTGCTTCTACAAACAAAACATTAGAAATAGATAAATCTTTAGAGATTGCTATTCTACCCAAACCTAAAACTTTTCCCCTTGAGTTATCACCATAGGTGACATGTTCATGATCGCCGGGGTCTTCAAGAGAGGTGAACATGCTATCATTGCCGGTCATGTGTTGAGAGCAACCGCTATCAAGTACCCAATATTTTCCACCGGCTTTGTAGTTCACCTACACACATGAGAATTCACTTTTGAGTTTTAGGAACCCAAACAAGCTTTGGGCCTTGCACATGTGTGACAAGAGCTTTTGGGACCCAAAGTTGCTTGGGGAGCTTCTTCTTTGACTCCTTAGTGAGTTTGCCAATGAATTTGGCCTTCACCTTGCCCTTCACTTTACTCAAGAGAAAATGGTTATTTTGAAACATTGATGAGTAATTCTTGGGTAAATTAGGAAGAGGACGTGATGGTAAAGTGCACTCCCTAGTGTGGTGCCCGGTGACTTGGCAATGTTGGCAATATGATCCAACTTCCTTGATGAAGCTAATCTTGATATCCGGAGAAGGAGTAGTAGCTATGTTTGGCTCCGGAAATGAACCAAGACCTCTCTTGCCATAGTCACGAGCATTATTGAAGAAAATCTCTTTGTGGATGTATTCTCCTCTTGAGAGCTTCTCCACACTACTCTTGAGGCTTGCCACTTGATCCATCAATTCCTTTTCCCTAGAAGGTACAAGCTCGGGCAAAGCATTAGTAGCATTTGCATTAATGAGTAGGTCATCACATGAAGTAGAAGCATTGACCTTCTCAATAGTTTCATGAGCAAAGTTCTCAAGACTTGGGTCAATTGCTTCATAGGCAAATTCAAGTTCTTGATACTTGTGAGCCAACTCCCTATGCTCTTGTTTAAGCTTTTTGTGGCTCTCTTCAACTTGCTTAGCAAGTACAAGTGACTCATTGTGCTTTTTGAGCAAGTCATTGTACTTGCCAAGCAAATCGGAGTGGGCAAGCTCTAACTTGGCATGAGTGCTCTCAAGAACCTTGACTTTGCCCTTTTCCCTCTTGATAACGGATGTATACTCATTAATGAGGTTAGCAAACTCATTAGGGTCAAGCTCATCATCACTATCATCTTCACTCTCACATATCTTAGAGTTACCTTTGGCCATGAGGCACATTGGAGGTGGAGGTAGTGATGGTTCTTCATTTGTGAGGGCGATGGTGACTATGTCTTCTTCATCACTTGAATCTTCGCTTGATGAGACATCGGTCACCCATTCTTGTTTTTCCACCAAGAAGCTTCTCTTGGTGTGCCCTTTCTTCTTTGGGAAGAGCTTGGTCTTCTTGTCATTGCTCTTTTTCTTCCCAAGTCTCTTGTTTTTGTTCTTCCTTTCTTCTTCTTCGTCATCGCTTGAATCATGGCGATGCTTGCTCTTGCTATCCTTATTTCTTTTGTCCGGCTTGGGGCAATTTGGACGGATGTGACCTTTTTCTCCACAATTGTAGCAAATTTTGTTCTTGACATCCATTGGCCGGAACATCCCCTTTTTAGAGTCAAAGTTGAAGCCCTTCTTATTGATCTTGTCATTTAAGCGTGTGAACTTTCTCATCATGAGAGCAAGCTCTCCATCATCTTCAACATCGGATGAGCTTTCATGATGATCATCTTCTTCATTGCTTGAGCTTGAATCTTGCTTGATCATCTTGAGCTTGCGGGCTTTGTTTGCCTTGGTCTTTAGAGCAATTGATTTGCTTGAAGTTGGCTCTTCGGACATACCAAGGATACTCATTTCATGAGCGCGAATTTCGCCCACAAGTTCTCCTACTTCCATTGTGCCAAGATTCTCCTTTTGAAGCATAGCATTGATGATGTTATACTTGGGCTTCGGGAGGAGCATGAGAATCTTGCGATTGATGGAGGCACTGTCAATTTTGGATATTTCAAGTGCATTAATGTCCTTGATAATGACATTCAAGCGAGAGTACATATCATTGCAATTTTCATAAGCTAGCATTTGAAAAGAATCATACTTAGCTCTAAACAAGTGATATTTTTGCTCACGAACTTTAGTGGAGCCTTCATGAATTTCAATGAGCTCCTTCCAAATATCACTTGCTAAGTCCATGCCATTAACTCTAGCAAAGACTTCCTCACTAATGGCTTCGAAAATTACATTTCTAGCCTTGGCATTCCATTTTAATTGTTCTGTGGAGGGAGTTCCGGTGAACCCGGTTTTTGTGGCCAACCACACCTCGGGGAAAATCGCATCAAGATATGCGGCCATGCGAACTTTCCAATAGGCAAAGTTCTTGCCCTCGAAGTGAGGAGGCGAACCACCCATCTTGGCCATAGCTCTAGGCGGTGAAGCCTAATGATCCAAATGAGCAACGAGGCTCTGATACCAATTGTAAGGATCGATGGACCAAGAGGGGGGGGTGAATTGGGCCTTTTTCAATTTCTAAAACAACGTAAAGCAACCTTAACCTATGCAATGCTAGTAGGGCACCAATTCACCAACCGGATAACTAAGCTACCTACACAAGCTAAGAAAGATAAAACAAAGTAAAGCCTAGCAAGGTAGAGCTAAGTTATGATCTCTAAGTCAAGCACATGAGTAAATTGCATGAAAGAAAATGCTTGAATAAAGAGAGTGAACAAGAGACGACCGGATTTTTTTCCGTGGTATCGATGTGTTGGCACACACCCCTAATCCACGTTGTGACACTCACAAAGAGTATTGTCACCTCCCAAGTCACCGAGACGAGGGCGCTCACTAAGAGTCTCCGTTCACCATCCCGGCGTGGTGGAGATCAAGCCACGTACAATCTTCTTCTCCGGGCTCCCACAATCCTTGGCAAGCTCCGCGAGAAACACCTCGATCACCAAGATCGCCTAGGTGATGCCAATCACCAAGAGTAACAAGCTAAGGCCTTCACTTGAGCAAGAACCGATCACCAAGAACGGATGCACACTAGCTTCTCTCTACTCAAGTCCTTAATCTTGCTTCTTGATTGATTGAATGCACAAGTATGTGAATGATGAAGCTCAAGGTGGCTCTTGACTATAGTATGAGTGTATGGATGTTGCCTGGTGTCAAGAGTAGCAAAATGACCCATTGGAGGGGTATATATAGGCAGCTCACACGAATAGAGCCGTTGGACAAAAGCTGCTAGAAAACTGCATAGCGCCGGTTAATCCGACATCCCTCCAACAGTCATCGTCGGTTTAACCGGTGAATGTAAACTGCCTCTTCTAAAAACTAGCCATTACAACTTGGGCAGATTAACCGACGTATCATTGGTTTAACCGGTGATTGTAGTTGTCCACTGATCAACTGAAAAACCAAGTCTCTGGACAACTGCACCGACGTTAACTCAAACCTATCGTCGGTTTAACCGGTGAGTACAACTTCTGAATTCCTTTGAAAAACCATCTCACTGGTCAATTGCACCTACGTCTTGATTCAAACATCGTCGGTTTAACCGGTGTATAGAACTTGAAATACCCTGGAAAAACCAACTCTGGACTAATGCACCGACGTTAAATTCAAACACGTCGGTTTAACCGGTGTATTGAAGTTGTCCAGACTCTGCTGACTTCGTTTAACCGACGTATAGAAAATTGAGAGCGTCGGTTAAACCGGTGTATAGACTTTTTCTGATTTTTGTCTTTTCTGATTTGAGTCTTGAATGAAATCCAAATATTCTTGGGATATAAGTTGAGAACCACTTATTTGAACTTCTAGAAACCTGAGTGACCATAGTGTGCATCCATTTTCAAATGACCATGTCCATGCTCAAGTTACTTATCCTTAACCCCTCTTAATAGTGCGATCACTACAAAACTATAAAACCTATACTAATCTAAGTGTCCTTCTCAACCTTGTGACACTTAGGACTAGAAAGATCCTTAGCCTTGACATATATAAGTTGAATACCGAGATCGCCTTTTTGAAAAACCGAAATTGAGGGGCCTCTTTTGACATATGACCAAATGAGCAATAAAGATCTATTAAGCTGCATAAACTCATTAGTCACAATAATGGTTGTCATTAATCACCGAAACATACCTTGAGGGCCTAGATGCTTACAGCTGCTAGAAATTCCGATGTGACTTCGTGGCACGTACTTTTGTATTAATTGCTCCAGTTCAGCCTGTTTTTTACCGAGTTTCATGCAGTAATGAAACAATCCAAAATGCACCCAAATACTACAAAACTCACCAATACATGAGTTAAGATTCAAATGATGGGGATCGGGTGTGTCAATTGTGAAAAATTCCGATGCGACTTTATGGCACAAACTTGTGCATTAATTGCACCATTTCAACCCGTTTTGCACTGAGTTTCGTCTATTAATGAAACATTGCCAAATGCACCCAAACACTACGAAACACACCAAAACATGAGTTTAGGTTTCAATTGGGTGGATTGGGTGTGTTCGTTTTAAAAAAATCTGACGTGGCTTCATGGCACGAGCATGTGCATTAATTCTACCATTTCAGCCCGCATTGCATCGATTTTCGTGCAGTAACGAAACAATCCAAAATGCACCCAAACACTATGAAATGCACCAAATCATGAGTTTAGGATCCAATGGGTTGGATCGGGTGCGTTCGTTGCAAAAAATTTCCGATGCGACTTCATAGCACAAACTTGTCCATTAATTACACCAGTCAATGTTATCTTAAACGCTAAACGGTAAACAGTTGGTCACCTACTATTTGGCCCTTTATTCGGGCAAAACGGGTCATTAAACGAGAAAATTGGCTGTTTAAATGGTGAAATTAACCGATTAAACAGAAATGTTGTGCCACTGTGTAGCGTTTAAACGGTGTTTAAATGGACTAAACGACCATTTAGGCGAACAATGGCACCAGTTCAACCTATTTTGCACCGAATTTTGTGTAGTAATGAAACATTGCCAAATGCACCCAACACTACGAAATGCTCCAAAACATGAGTTTAGGGTCCAATGGGGTGGATTGGGTGTGTTCATTGAGAAAAATTCCGATGCGACTTTATGGCACAAACTTGTGCATTGATTGCACCAGTTCAACCCTTTTTGCACCAAGTTTTGTGCAGTAACGAAACATTGACAAATACACCCAAACACTACGAAACGCACAAAAACATGAGTTTATGGTCCAATGGGGTGGATCGGGTGCGTTCGTTGCAAAAAAATTCCAATGCGACTTAATGGCACAAACTTGTGCATTAATTGCACAAGTTCAACCCATTTTGCACCGAGTCCGTTTAGTATCAAAACATTGCCAAATGCACCGAAATGCTACGCAACGCAACAAAACAAGAGATTAGAGTCCACTTGGTTGGATCGAGTGTGTTCATTGCGAAAAATTACAAGGCGACTTCATGGCACGAACTTGTGCATTAATTGCACCGGTTCAACCTATTTTGCACCAAGTTTTGTGTAGTAATGAAAGATTGCCAAATGCACCCTGACACTATGAAACGCACCAAAATACGAGTTTAGGATCAAATGGCATGAATCAGGTGGATTCGCTGCAAAAAAATTTGTGAATTCGTGGCACGAACTTTTGCATTAATTGCTCCAGTTCAGCCTGTTTTGCACCGAGTTTCATGCAGTAACGAAACAATCCAAAATGCACCCAAATATTACAAATCGCACCAATACATAGTTAAGATTCCAATGAGGGGGATCGGGTGTGTCAATTGTGAAAAATTCCGATGCGACTTCATGGCACAAACTTGTGCATTAATTGCACCATTTCAACCCATTTTGCACCGAGTTTCGTCTATTAATGAAACATTGCCAAATGCACCCAAACACTATGAAACATACCAAAACATGAGTTTAGGGTCCAATGGGTTGGATCGGGTGTGTTTGTTGCGAAAAATTCCAATGCGACTTCATAGCACAAACTTGTGCATTAATTGCACCATTTCAACCCGTTTTGCACCGAGTTTCGTCTATTAATGAAACATTGCCATATACACCCAAACACTAGGAAACGCACCAAAACATGAGTTTAGAGTTCAATTGGTTGGATCGGGTGCGTTTGTTTTGAAAAATTCTGATGCGGCTTCATGCCACGAGCTTGTGCATTAATTCTGCCATTTCAGCCCGCTTTGCATCGACTTTCGTGCAGTAACGAAATAATCCAAAATGCACCCAAACAATATGAAATGTACCAAATCATGAGTTTAGGGTCCAATGGGGTGGATCGTGTGCGTTCGTTTCGCAAAATTTCCGATGCGACTTCATAGCACAAACTTGTCCATTAATTGCACCAGTTCAACCCATTTTGCACCGAGTTTCGTGTAGTAAAGAAACATTGCCAGATGAACCGAAAACTAAGAAATGATCCAAAACATGACTTTAGGGTCCAATGGGTTGGATTGGGTGTGTTCGTTGCAAAAAATTCCGATGCGACTTTTTGGCACAAACTTGTGCATTGATTGCACCAGTTCAACCCATTTTGCACCAAGTTTCGTGTAGTAACGAAACATTGACAAAAGCACCCAAACACTATGAAACACACCAAAACATGAGTTTAGGGTCCAATGGGGTGGATCAGGTGCGTACGTTGCGAAAAATTCTAATGCGACTTAATGGCACAAACTTGTGCATTAATTGCACAAGTTCAACCCATTTTGCACCGAGTTCCGTGTAGTATCGAAACATTGCCAAATGCACTGAAATGCTACGAAACGTAGCAAAACGAGAGTTTAGGGTCCACTTGGTTGGATCGGGTGTGTTCATTTCGAAAAATTCCAAGGCGACTTCATGGCACGAACTTGAGAATTAATTGTACCGGTTCAACCTATTTTGCACCGAGTTTCGTTAAGTAAAGAAAGATTGCCAAATGCACCCAAACACTATGAAACACACCAAAACAGGAGTTTAGGGTCCAATTGGGTGTATCGGGTGCATTCGTTGCGAAAACTTCCAATGTGATTTCATGCCACGAACTTGTGCATTAATTCTACCATTTCAGCCCACTTTGCATCGACTATCGTGCAGTAACGAAACAATCCAAAATGCACCCAAACACTACAAAACGCACCAAAACATGAGTTTAGGGTCCAATGGGTTGGATCGAGTGGGTTCGCTGCAAAAAATTCCGATGCGACTTCGTGGCACGAACTTTTGCATTAATTGCTCCAGTTCAGCCTGTTTTGCACCGAGTTTCATGCAGTGATGAAACCATCCAAAATGCACCCAAACACTCAAAACACATCAATACATGCATTTAGGGTCCAATGGGGTGGATCGTGTGTGTTCATTGTGAAAAATTCCGATGCGACTTCATGGCACAAACTTGTGCATTAATTGCACCGGTTCACCCTATTTTGCACTGAGTTTCATATAGTAACGAAACATTGCCAAGTGCACCCAAACACTACGAAACACACCAAAACATGAGTTTAGGGTCCAATTGGGTGGATCAGGTGCATTCGTTGCGAAAAATTCCAATGCGACTTCATGCCACGAACTTGTGCATTAATTCTACCATTTCAGCCCACTTTGCATCGAGTTTCGTGCATCAACGAAAGAATCCAAAATGCACCCAAACACTAGAAAACACACCAAAACATGAGTTTATGGTCCAATGGCGTGGATCGAGTGTGTTCATTGTGAAAAATTCTGATGCAACTTCATGGCACAAACTTGTGCATTAATTGCACTAGTTCAACCTATTTTGCACCAAGTTTTGTGTAGTAAAGAAAGATTGCCAAATGCACCCAAACACTATGAAACGCACCAAAACATGAGTTTAGAGTCAAATGGAGTGGATCGGGTGGATTCGCTGCAAAAAAAATCTGATGTGAATCAGTGGCACGAACTTTTGCATTAATTGCTCCAGTTCAGTCTGTTTTGCACCTAGTTTCATACAGTAACGAAACAATCCCAAATGCACCCAAATACTACAAAACGCACCAATACATGAGTTAAGATTCGAATGAGGGGGATCGGGTGTGTCAATTGTGAAAAATTCCGACGCGACTTCATGGCACAAACTTGTGCATTAATTGCACCATTTAACCCATTTTGCACCGAGTTTCGTCTATTAACGAAACATTGCCAAATGCTCCCAAACACTATGAAACACACCAAAACATGAGTTTAGGGTTCAATTGGGTGGATCGGGAGCGTTCTTTTTGAAAAATTCTGACGCGGCTTCATAGCGCGATCTTGTGCATTAATTCTACCATTTCAGCCCGCATTGCATCGACTTTTGTGCAGTAACGAAACAATCCAAAATGCACCCAAACACTATGAAATGCACCAAATCATGAGTTTAGGGGCCATTGGGGTGGATTGGGTGCGTTCATTGCGAAAAAATTCCGATGCGACTTCATAGCAAAAACTTGTCCATTAATTGCACCAGTTCAAACAATTTTGCACCGAGTTTCGTGTAGTAATGAAACATTACCAAATGCACCCAACACTACGAAATGCTCCAAAACATGAGTTTAGGGTCCAATGGGGTGGATTGGGTGCGTTCGTTTCGAAAAATTCCGATGCGACTTTATGTCACAAACTTGTGTATTGATTGAACCAGTTCAACCTGTTTTGCACCAAGTTTCGTGTACTAACGGAACATTGACAAATACACCCAAACACAACGAAATGCACCAAATCATGAGTTTAGTGTCCAATGGGTTAGATCGGGTGTGTTCGTTGCAAAAAATTTCCGATGCGACTTCATAGCACAAACTTGTCCATTAATTACACAAGTCAATGTTATCTTAAACGCTAAACGGTAAACAGTCGGTCACCTACTGTTTGGCCCTTTATTCGAGCAAAACGGGTCATTAAACGAGAAAATTGGCTGTTTAAATGGTGAAATTAACCGATTAAACAGAAATGTTGTGCCACTGTGTAGCATTTAAACGGTGTTTAAACGGACTAAACGACCATTTAGGCGAACAATGGCACCAGTTCAACCTATTTTGCACTGAATTTTGTGTAGTAATGAAACATTGCCAAATGCACCCAACACTACGAAATGCTCCAAAACATGAGTTTAGGGTCCAATGGGGTGGATTGGGTGTGTTCATTGAGAAAAATTCCGATGCGACTTTATGGCACAAACTTGTGCATTGATTACACCAGTTCAACCCGTTTTGCACCAAGTTTTGTGCAGTAACGGAACATTGACAAATACACCCAAACACTACGAAACGCACAAAAACATGAGTTTATGGTTCAATGGGGTGGATCGGGTGCGTTCGTTGCAAAAAAATTCCAATGCGACTTAATGGCACAAACTTGTGCATTAATTGCACAAGTTCAACCCATTTTGCACCGAGTTCCGTTTAGTATCAAAACATTGCCAAATGCACCGAAATGCTACGCAACGCAATAAAACAAGAGTTTAGAGTCCACTTGGTTGGATCGGGTGTGTTCATTGCGAAAAATTACAAGGCGACTTCATGGCACGAACTTGTGCATTAATTGCACCGGTTCAACCTATTTTGCACCAAGTTTTGTGTAGTAACGAAAGATTGCCAAATGCACCCTGACACTATGAAACGCACCAAAATATGAGTTTAGGATCAAATGGCATGAATCAGGTGGATTCGCTGCAAAAAAATTTGTGAATTCGTGGCACGAACTTTTGCATTAATTGCTCCAGTTCAGCCTGTTTTGCACCGAGTTTCATGCAGTAACGAAACAATCCAAAATGCACCCAAATATTACAAATCGCACCAATACATGAGTTAAGATTCGAATGAGGGGGATCGGATGTGTCAATTGTGAAAATTTTTGACGCGACTTCGTGGCACAAACTTGTGCATTAATTGCACCATTTAACCCATTTTGCACCGAGTTTCGTCTATTAACGAAACATTGCCAAATGCTCCCAAACACTATGAAACACACCAAAACATATGTTTAGGGTTCAATTGGGTGGATCGGGAGCGTTCTTTTTGAAAAATTCTGACGCGGCTTCATAGCGCGATCTTGTGCATTAATTCTACCATTTCAGCCCGCATTGCATCGACTTTTGTGCAGTAACGAAACAATCCAAAATGCACCCAAACACTATGAAATGCACCAAATCATGAGTTTAGGGGCCATTGGGGTGGATTGGGTGCGTTCATTGCGAAAAATTTCCGATGCGACTTCATAGCAAAAACTTGTCCATTAATTGCACCCGTTCAAACAATTTTGCACCAAGTTTCGTGTAGTAATGAAACATTACCAAATGCACCCAACACTACGAAATGCTCCAAAACATGAGTTTAGGGTCCAATGGGGTGGATTGGGTGCGTTCGTTTCGAAAAATTCCGATGCGACTTTATGTCACAAACTTGTGTATTGATTGAACCAGTTCAACCTGTTTTGCACCAAGTTTCGTGTACTAACGGAACATTGACAAATACACCCAAACACAACGAAATGCACAAAAACATGAGTTTAGGGTCCAATGGGGTGGATCGGGTGCGTTCGTTGCGAAAAATTCCAATGCGACTTGATGGCAAAAACTTGTGCTTTAATTGCACAAGTTCAACACATTTTGCACCGAGTTCCGTGTAGTATCAAAACATTGCCAAATGCACCGAAATGCTACGCAATGCAACAAAAAAAGAGTTTAGGATCCACTTGGTTGGATCGGGTGTGTTCATTGCGAAAAGTTCCAAGGCGACTTCACGACACGAACTTGTGCATTAATTGCACCAGTTCAACCTATTTTGCACCAAGTTTTGTGTAGTAACGGAAGATTGCCAAATGCATCAAAACACTATGAAACACACCAAAACATGAGTTTACGGTCCAATGGGGTGGATTGGGTGGATTCGCTGCAAAAAAATCCAATGCGAATTCGTGGCACGAACTTTTGCATTAGTTGCTCCAGTTCATCCTGTTTTGCACCGAGTTTCATGCAGTAACGAAACAATCCAAAATGCACCCAAACACTACAAAACACACCAATACATGCATTTAGGGTCCAATGGAGTGGATCAGGTGTGTTCATTATGAAAAATTGATGCGACTTAATGGCACAAACTTGTGCATTAATGGCACCGGTTCGACCTATTTTGCACCGAGTTTCATGTAGTAACGAAACTTTGCCAACTGCACCAAAACACTACAAAACATACCAAACATGAGTTTAGGGTCCAATTGGGTGGATCGGGTACGTTCGTTGCGAAAAATTCCAATGCAACTTCATGCCACGAACTTGTGCATTAATTCTACCATTTCAGCCCACTTTGCATCGAGTTTCGTGCATTAATGAAAGAATCCAAAATGCACCCAAACACTACTAAATGCACCAAAACATGAGTTTACGGTCCAATGGGTGGATCGGGTTCGTTCGCTGCTAAAAATTTCAATGCGACTTCGTGGCACGAACTTTTGCATTAATTGCTCCAATTCAGCCTGTTTTGCACCGATTTTCATGTAGTAACGAAACAATCCAAAATGCACCCAAACACTACAAAACGCACCAATACATGCATTTAGGGTCCAATGGGGTGGATCGGGTGTGTTCATTGTGAAAAATTCCGATGCGACTTCATGGCCCAAACTTGTGCATTAATTGCACCGGTTCAACCCATTTTCCACCGAGTTTCATGTAGTAACGAAACTTTGCCAAGTGCACCCAAACACTATGAGACACACCAAAACATGAGTTTAGGGTCCAATTGGGTGGATCGGGTGCATTCGTTGCAAAAAATTCCAATGCGACTTCATGCCACGAACCTGTGCATTAATTCTTCCATTTCAGCCCACTTTGCATCGAGTTTTGTGCATTAACGAAAGAATCCAAAATGCACACAAACACTACAAAAGGCACCAAAACATGAGTTTACAGTCCAATGCGTGGATCGGGTTTGTTCGCTGCCAAAAATTCTGATGTGACTTCATGGCACGAACTTTTGCATTAATTGCTACAGTTCAGCCTATTTTGCACCGAGTTTCATGCAGTAACGAAATAATCCAAAATGCACCCAAATGCTACAAAACGCACTAATACATGAGTTAAGATTCCAATGAGGGGGATCGGGTGTGTCAATTGTGAAAAATTCCGATGCGACTTCAGGGCACAAACTTGTGCATTAATTACACCATTTCAACCCGTTTTGCACCGAGTTTCGTCTATTAATGAAACATTACCAAATGGAACCAAACACTATGAAATGCACGTAATCATGAGTTTAGGGTCCAATGGGGTGGATCGGGTGCGTTCGTTGCAAAAAATTTCCGATGCGACTTCATAGAACAAACTTGTCCATTAATTGCACTAGTTCAACCTATTTTGCACCGAGTTCATGTAGTAATGAAACATTGCCAAATGCACCCACACTACGAAATTCTCCAAAGCATGAGTTTAGGGTCCAATGAGGTGGATTGGGTGCGTTCGTTGCGAAAAACTCCGATGCGACTTTATGGCACAAACTTGTGCATTGATTGCACCAGTTCAACCCGTTTGACACCAAGTTTCGTGTAGTAACGAAAAATTGACAAATACACCCAAACACTATGAAACGCACAAAAACATGAGTTTAGGGTCTAATGGGGTGGATCGGGTGCGTTCGTTGCGAAAAATTCCAATGCGACTTGATGGCACAAACTTGTGCATTAATTGCACAGGTTCAACCAATTTTGCACCGAGTTCCGTGTAGTATCAAAACTTTGCCAAATGCACCGAAATGCTACGCAATGCTACAAAACAAGCATTTAGGGTCCACTTGGTTGGATTGGGTGTGTTCATTGCGAAAAATTCCGAGGCTACTTCATGGCACGAACTTGTGCATTAATTGCACCGGGTTCAACCTATTTTGCACCAAGTTTTGTGTAGTAACGAAAGATTGCCGAATGCACTAAAACACTATGAAACACACCAAAACATGAGTTTAGGGTCCAATTGGGTGGATCGGGTGGATTCGCTGCAAAAAAATCCGATGCGAATTCGTGGCACGAACTTTTGTATTAATTGCTCCAGTTCAGCCTGTTTTGCACCGAGTTTCATGCAGTAACGAAACAATCCAAAATGCACCCAAACACTACAAAACACACCAATACATGCATTTAGCATCCAATGGGGTGGATAGGGTGTGTTCATTGTGAAAAATTGATGCGACTTCATGGCATAAACTTGTGCATTAATTGCACCGATTCAACCTATTTTGCACCGAGTTTCATGTAGTAACGAAACTTTGCCAAGTGCACCCAAACACTACGAAACACACCAAAATATGAGTTTAGGGTCCAATTGGGTGGATCTGGTGCGTTCGTTGCGAAAAATTCCAATGCGACTTCATGCCACGAACATGTGCATTAATTCTACCATTTCAGCCCACTTTGCATGGAGTTTCGTGCATTAACGAAAGAATCCAAAATGCACCCAAACACTACCAAACGCACCAAAACATGAGTTTACGGTCCAATAGGTGGATCGGGTTCGTTCGCTGCTAAAAATTCTGATGCGACTTTGTGGCACGTACTTTTGCATTAACTGCTCCAGTTCAGCTTGTTTTGCACCGACTTTCATGCAGTAATGAAATAATCCAAAATGCACCCAAATACTACAAAACGCACCAATACATGAGTTAAGATTCCAATGAGGGGGATCGGGTGTGTCAATTGTGAAAAATTCCGATGCGACTTCATGGCACAAACTTGTGCTTTAATTGCACCATTTCAAACTGTTTTGCACCGAGTTTCGACTCTTAACGAAACATTGCCAAATGCACCCAAACACAATAAAACACACCAAAACATGAGTTTAGGATTCAATTGGGTGGATCGGGTGTGTTCGTTTTGAAAAATTCTGACGCGGCTTCATGGCACGAACTTGTGCATTAATTCTATCATTTCAGCCCACTTTGCATCGACTTTCGTGCAGTAACGAAACAATCCAAAATGCTCCCAAACACTATGAAATGGACCAAATCATGAATTTATGGCCCAATGGGGTTGATCGGGTGTGTTCATTGCGAAAAATTTCCGATGCGACTTCATAGCACAATCTTGTCATAGCACCAGTTCAACCCGTTTTGCACCAAGTTTCGTGTAGTAATGAAACATTGACAAATACACCCAAACACTACGAAACGCAAAAAAATGTGAGTTTAGGGTCCAATGGGGTGGATCGGGTGCGTTCGTTGCGAAAAATTCCAATGCAACTTCATGGCAAAAACTTGTGCATTAATTGCACAAGTTCAACCCATTTTTCACCGAGTTCTGTGTAGTATCAAAACATTGCCAAATACACCGAAATCTATGCAACACAACAAAACAAGAGTTTAGGGTCCACTTGGTTGGATCGGTTGTGTTCATTGCAAAAAATTCCAAGGCGACTTCATGGCATGAACTTGTGCATTAATTGCACCGGTTCAACCTATTTTGTACAAAGTTTTGTGTAGTAACGAAAGATTGCCAAATGCACCCAAACAATATGAAATGCACCAAAACATGAGTTTTGGGTCCAATGGGGTGGATCGGGTGGATTCGCTGCAAAAATATCCGATGCGAATTCATGGCACGAACTTTTGCATTAATTGCTCCAGTTCAGCCTGTTTTGCACCGAGTTTCATGCAGTAACGAAACAATCCAAAATGCACCCAAATATTACAAATCGCACCAATACATAGTTAAGATTCCAATGTGGGGATCGGGTGTGTCAATTGTGAAAAATTCCGATGCGACTTCATGGCACAAACTTGTGCATTAATTGCACCATTTCAACCCATTTTGCACCGAGTTTCGTCAATTAACGAAACATTGCCAAATGCACCCAAACACTATGAAACATACCAAAACATGAGTTTAGGGTCCAATGGGTTGGATCGGGTGTGTTTGTTGCGAAAAATTCCAATGCGACTTCATAGCACAAACTTGTGCATTAATTGCACCATTTCAACCCGTTTTGGCACCGAGTTTCGTCTACTTAAATGAAACATTGCCATATACAACCCAAACACTAGGAAACGCACCAAAACATGAGTTTATGGTTCAATTGTTGGATCGGGTGCGTTTGTTTTGAAAAATTCTGAATGCGGCTTCATGCCACGAGCTTGTGCATTAATTCTGGCCATTTCAGCCCGCTTTGCATCGACTTTCCGTGCAGTAACGAAATAATCCAAAATGTACCCAAACAATATGAAATGTAACAAATCAGCAGTTTAGGGGTCGCAATATGGGGTGGATCGTGTGCTGGTCAATTTCGCAAAATTTCCGGATGGCGACTTCATAGCACAAACTTGTCCATTAATTGCACCAGTTCAACATATTTTGCACCGAATTTCGTGTAGTAATGAAACATTGCCAAATGCACCCAACACTACGAAATGCTCCAAAACATGAGTTTGGGGTCCAATGGGCTGAATTGGGTGTGTTCGTTGCGAAAAATTCCGATGCGACTTTATGGCACAAACTTGTGCATTGATTGCACTAGTTCAACCCGTTTTGCACCAAGTTTCGTGTAGTAACGGAATATTGACAAATACATCCAAACACTACGAAACGCACAAAAACAAGAGGTTAGGGTCCAATGGGGTGGATCGGGTGCGTTCGTTGTGAAAAATTCTAATGCGACTTCGTGGCACAAATTTGTGCATTAATTGCACCAGTTCAACCTATTTTGCACCAAGTTTTGTGTAGTAACGAAAGATTGCCAAATGCACCCAAACACTATGAAACGGAAGAAAACAAGAGTTTAGGGTCCACTTGGTTGGATCAGGTGTGTTCATTGCGAAAAATTCTAATGTGACTTCATAGCACGAACTTGTGCATTAATTGCACCCGTTCAACCTATTTTGCACCAAGTTTTGTGTAGTAACGAAAGATTGCCAAATGCACCCAAACACTATGAAACGGACCAAAACAAGAGTTTAGGGTCCACTTGGTTGGATCGGGTGTGTTCATTGCGAAAAATTCCAAGGCGACTTCTTGGCACGTAGTTGTGCGTTAATTGCACCGTTTCAACCAATTTTGCACCAAGTTTTGTGTAGTAACGAAAGATTGCCAAATGCACACAAACACTATGAAACGCAGCAAAACAAGAGTTTAGGGTCCACTTGGTTGGATCGGGTGTGTTCATTGCGAAAAATTCCAAGGCGACTTCTTGGCACGTACTTGTGCGTTAATTGCACCGTTCAACCAATTTTGCACCAAGTTTTGTGTAGTAACGAAAGATTGCCAAATGCACCAAACACTATGAAACGCAGCAAAACATGAGTTTAGGGTCCACTGGTTGGATCGGGTGTGTTCATTGCGAAAAATTCCAAGGCGACTTCTTGGCACGAACTTGTGCGTTAATTGCACCGTTCAACCTATTTTGCACCAAGTTTTGTGTAGTAACGAAAGATTGCCAAATGCACCCAAACACTATGAAACGCACCAAAACAAGAGTTTAGGGTCCATGGGTTGGATCAGGGTGTGTTCATTGCGAAAAATTCTAATGTGACTTCATAGCACGAACTTGTGCATTAATTGCACCCGTTCAACCTATTTTGCACCAAGTTTTGTGTAGTAACGAAAGATTGCCAAATGCACCCAAACACTATGAAACGGACCAAAACAAGAGTTTAGGGTCCACTTGGTTGGATCGGGTGTGTTCATTGCGAAAAATTCCAAGGCGACTTCTTGGCACGTACTTGTGCGTTAATTGCACCGTTTCAACCAATTTTGCACCAAGTTTTGTGTAGTAACGAAAGATTGCCAAATGCACACAAACACTATGAAACGCAGCAAAACAAGAGTTTAGGGTCCACTTGGTTGGATCGGGTGTGTTCATTGCGAAAAATTCCAAGGCGACTTCTTGGCACGTACTTGTGCGTTAATTGCACCGGTTCAACCTATTTTGCACCAAGTTTTGTGTAGTAACGAAAGATTGCCAAATGCACCCAAACACTATGAAACGCACCAAAACATGAGTTTAGGGTCCAATGTTGTGGATCGGGTGGATTCGCTGCAAAATAATCGGATGCGAATTCGTGGCACGAACTTTTGCATTAATTGCTCCAGTTCAGCCTGTTTTACACCGAGTTTCATGCAGTAACAGAACAATCCAAAATGCACCCAAATACTACAAAACACAACAATACATGAGTTAAGATTACATTGAGGGGGATCGGGTGTGTCAATTGTAAAAAATTCCGATGCGACTTCATGGCACAAACTTGTGCATTAATTGCACCATTTCAACCCTTTTTGCATCAGGTTTCGTCTATTAACGAAACATTACCAAATGCACCCAAACACTACGAAACACAGAAAAACATGAGTTTAGGGATCAATTGGGTCGATCGTGTGCGTTCGTTTTAAAAATTCTGACGCGGCTTCATGGCACGAACTTGTGCATTAATTCTACCATTCCAGCCCGCATTGCATCGACTTTCGTGCAGTAACGAAACAATCCAAAATGCACTCAAACACTATGAAATGCTCCAAAACATGAGTTTGGGGTCCAATGGCCTGGATTGGGTGCGTTCGTTGCGAAAAATTACAATGCGACTTTATGGCACAAACTTGTGCATTGATTGCACTAGTTCAACCCGTTTTGCACCAAGTTTCGCGTAGTAACGGAACATTGACAAATACACCCAAACACTACGAAACGCACAAAAACAAGAGTTTAGGGTCCAATGGGGTGGATCGGGTGCGTTCGTTGCGAAAAATTCTAATGCGACTTCGTGGCACAAATTTGTGCATTAATTGCACCGGTTCAACCTATTTTGCACCAAGTTTTGTGTAGTAACGAAAGATTGCCAAATGCACCCAAACACTATGAAACGGACCAAAACAAGAGTTTAGGGTCCACTTGGTTGGATCGGGTGTGTTCATTGCGAAAAATTCCAAGGCGACTTCATGGCACGAACTTGTGCATTAATTGCACCGGTTCAACCTATTTTGCACCAAGTTTTGTGTAGTAACGAAAGATTGCCAAATGCACCCAAACACTATGAAACGGACCAAAACAAGAGTTTAGGGTCCACTTGGTTGGATCGGGTGTGTTCATTGCGAAAAATTCCAAGGCGACTTCTTGGCACGTACTTGTGCGTTAATTGCACCGGTTCAACCTATTTTGCACCAAGTTTTGTGTAGTAACGAAAGATTGCCAAATGCACACAAACACTATGAAACGCAGCAAAACAAGAGTTTAGGGTCCACTTGGTTGGATCGGGTGTGTTCATTGCGAAAAATTCCAAGGCGACTTCTTGGCACGTACTTGTGCGTTAATTGCACCGGTTCAACCTATTTTGCACCAAGTTTTGTGTAGTAACGAAAGATTGCCAAATGCACCCAAACACTATGAAACGCACCAAAACATGAGTTTAGGGTCCAATGGGGTGGATCAGGGTGGATTCGCTGCAAAAAAATCGGATGCGAATTCGTGGCACGAACTTTTGCATTAATTGCTCCAGTTCAGCCTGTTTTACACCGAGTTTCATGCAGTAACAAAACAATCCAAAATGCACCCAAATACTACAAAACGCACCAATACATGAGTTAAGATTCCAATGAGGGGGATCGGGTGTGTCAATTGTAAAAAATTCCGATGCGACTTCATGGCACAAACTTGTGCATTAATTGCACCATTTCAACCCGTTTTGCATCGGGTTTCGTCTATTAACGAAACATTGCCAAATGCACCCAAACACTACGAAACACACAAAAACATGAGTTTAGGGATCAATTGGGTGGATCGGGTGCGTTCGTTTTAAAAATTCTGACGCGGCTTCATGGCACGAACTTGTGCATTAATTCTACCATTCCAGCCCGCATTGCATCGACTTTCGTGCAGTAACGAAACAATCCAAAATGCACCCAAACACTATGAAATGCACCAAATCATGTGTTTGCGGTCCAATGGGGTGTATCGGGTGCGTTCGTTGCGAAAAATTTCCGATGCGACTTCATAGCACAAACTTGTCCATTAATTGCACCAGTTCAACCTATTTTGCACCGAATTTCGTGTAGTAATGAAACATTGCCAAATGCACCCAACACTACGAAATGCTCCAAAACATGAGTTTGGGGTCCAATGGGCTGATTGGGTGCGTTCGTTGCGAAAAATTCCGATGCGACTTTATGGCACAAACTTGTGCATTGATTGCACTAGTTCAACCCGTTTTGCACCAAGTTTCGTGTAGTAATGGAACATTGACAAATACACCCAAACACTACGAAACGCACAAAAATCAAGAGTTTAGGGTCCAATGGGGTGGATCGGGTGCGTTCGTTGCGAAAAATTCTAATGCGACTTCGTGGCACAAATTTGTGCATTAATTGCACCGGTTCAACCTATTTTGCACCAAGTTTTGTGTAGTAACGAAAGATTGCCAAATGCACCCAAACACTATGAAACGGACCAAAACAAGAGTTTAGGGTCCACTTGGTTGGATCGGGTGTGTTCATTGCGAAAAATTCCAAGGCGACTTCATGGCACGAACTTGTGCATTAATTGCACCGGTTCAACCTATTTTGCACCAAGTTTTGTGTAGTAACGAAAGATTGCCAAAGGCACCCAAACACTATGAAACGGACCAAAACAAGAGTTTAGGGTCCACTTGGTTGGATCGGGTGTGTTCATTACGAAAAATTCCAAGGCGACTTCTTGGCACGTACTTGTGCGTCAATTGCACCGGTTCAACCTATTTTGCACCAAGTTTTGTGTAGTAACGAAAGATTGCCAAATGCACACAAACACTATGAAACGCAGCAAAACAAGAGTTTAGGGTCCACTTGGTTGGATCGGGTGTGTTCATTGTGAAAAATTCAAGGGCGACTTCTTGGCACGTACTTGTGCGTTAATTGCACCGGTTCAACCTATTTTGCACCAAGTTTTGTGTAGTAACGAAAGATTGCCAAATGCACCCAAACACTATGAAACGCACCAAAACATGAGTTTAGGGTCCAATGGGGTGGATCGGGTGGATTCGCTGCAAAAAAATCGGATGCGAATTCGTGGCACGAACTTTTGCATTAATTGCTCCAGTTCAGCCTGTTTTGCACCGAGTTTCATGCAGTAACAAAACAATCCAAAATGCACCCAAATACTACAAAACGCACCAATACATGAGTTAAGATTCCAATGAGGGGGATCGGGTGTGTCAATTGTGAAAAAATTCCGATGCGACTTCATGGCACAAACTTGTGCATTAATTGCACCATTTCAACCCGTTTTGCATCGGGTTTCGTCTATTAACGAAACATTGCCAAATGCACCCAAACACTACGAAACACACAAAAACATGAGTTTAGGGATCAATTGGGTGGATCGGGTGCGTTCGTTTTAAAAATTCTGACGCGGCTTCATGGCACGAACTTGTGCATTAATTCTACCATTCCAGCCCGCATTGCATCGACTTTCGTGCAGTAACGAAACAATCCAAAATGCACCCAAACACTATGAAATGCACCAAATCATGTGTTTAGCGGTCCAATGGGGTGTATCGGGTGCGTTCGTTGCGAAAAATTTCCGATGCGACTTCATAGCACAAACTTGTCCATTAATTGCACCAGTTCAACCTATTTTGCACCGAATTTCGTGTAGTAATGAAACATTGCCAAATGCACCCAACACTACGAAATGCTCCAAAACATGAGTTTGGGGTCCAATGGGCTGGATTGGGTGCGTTCGTTGCGAAAAATTCCGATGCGACTTTATGGCACAAACTTGTGCATTGATTGCACTAGTTCAACCCGTTTTGCACCAAGTTTCGTGTAGTAATGGAACATTGACAAATACACCCAAACACTACGAAACGCACAAAAACAAGAGTTTAGGGTCCAATGGGGTGGATCGGGTGCGTTCGTTGCGAAAAATTCTAATGCGACTTCGTGGCACAAATTTGTGCATTAATTGCACCGGTTCAACCTATTTTGCACCAAGTTTTGTGTAGTAACGAAAGATTGCCAAATGCACCCAAACACTATGAAACGGACCAAAACAAGAGTTTAGGGTCCACTTGGTTGGATCGGGTGTGTTCATTGCGAAAAATTCCAAGGCGACTTCATGGCACGAACTTGTGCATTAATTGCACCGGTTCAACCTATTTTGCACCAAGTTTTGTGTAGTAACGAAAGATTGCCAAATGCACCCAAACACTATGAAACGACCAAAACAAGAGTTTAGGGTCCACTTGGTTGGATCGGGTGTGTTCATTGCGAAAAATTCCAAGGCGACTTCATGGCACGAACTTGTGCATTAATTGCACCGGTTCAACCTATTTTGCACCAAGTTTTGTGTAGTAACGAAAGATTGCCAAATGCACCCAAACACTATGAAACGCACCAAAACAAGAGTTTAGGGTCCACTTGGTTGGATCGGGTGTGTTCATTGCGAAAAATTCCAAGGCGACTTCTTGGCACGTACTTGTGCGTTAATTGCACCGGTTCAACCTATTTTGCACCAAGTTTTGTGTAGTAACGAAAGATTGCCAAATGCACCCAAACACTATGAAACACACCAAAACATGAGTTTAGGGTCCAATGGGGTGGATCGGGTGGATTCGCTGCAAAAAAATCGGATGCGAATTCGTGGCACGAACTTTTGCATTAATTGCTCCAGTTCAGCCTGTTTTGCACCGAGTTTCATGCAGTAACAAAACAATCCAAAATGCACCCAAATACTACAAAACGCACCAATACATGAGTTAAGATTCCAATGAGGGGGATCGGGTGTGTCAATTGTAAAAAATTCCGATGCGACTTCATGGCACAAACTTGTGCATTAATTGCACCATTTCAACCCGTTTTGCATCGGGTTTCGTCTATTAACGAAACATTGCCAAATGCACCCAAACACTACGAAACACACAAAAACATGAGTTTAGGGATCAATTGGGTGGATCGGGTGCGTTCGTTTTAAAAATTCTGACGCGGCTTCATGGCACGAACTTGTGCATTAATTCTACCATTCCAGCCCGCATTGCATCGACTTTCGTGCAGTAACGAAACAATCCAAAATGCACCCAAACACTATGAAATGCACCAAATCATGTGTTTGCGGTCCAATGGGGTGTATCGGGTGCGTTCGTTGCGAAAAATTTCCGATGCGACTTCATAGCACAAACTTGTCCATTAATTGCACCAGTTCAACCTATTTTGCACCGAATTTCGTGTAGTAATGAAACATTGCCAAATGCACCCAACACTACGAAATGCTCCAAAACATGAGTTTGGGGTCCAATGGGCTGGATTGGGTGCGTTCGTTGCGAAAAATTCCGATGCGACTTTATGGCACAAACTTGTGCATTGATTGCACTAGTTCAACCCGTTTTGCACCAAGTTTCGTGTAGTAACGGAACATTGACAAATACACCCAAACACTACGAAACGCACAAAAACAAGAGTTTAGGGTCCAATGGGGTGGATCGGGTGCGTTCGTTGCGAAAAATTCTAATGCGACTTCGTGGCACAAATTTGTGCATTAATTGCACCGGTTCAACCTATTTTGCACCAAGTTTTGTGTAGTAACGAAAGATTGCCAAATGCACCCAAACACTATGAAACGGACCAAAACAAGAGTTTAGGGTCCACTTGGTTGGATCGGGTGTGTTCATTGCGAAAAATTCCAAGGCGACTTCATGGCACGAACTTGTGCATTAATTGCACCGGTTCAACCTATTTTGCACCAAGTTTTGTGTAGTAACGAAAGATTGCCAAATGCACCCAAACACTATGAAACAGACCAAAACAAGAGTTTAGGGTCCACTTGGTTGGATCGGGTGTGTTCATTGCGAAAAATTCCAAGGCGACTTCATGGCACGAACTTGTGCATTAATTGCACCGGTTCAACCTATTTTGCACCAAGTTTTGTGTAGTAATGAAAGATTGCCAAATGCACCCAAACACTATGAAACGGACCAAAACAAGAGTTTAGGGTCCACTTGGTTGGATCGGGTGTGTTCATTGCGAAAAATTCCAAGGCGACTTCTTGGCACGTACTTGTGCATTAATTGCACCGGTTCAACCTATTTTGCACCAAGTTTTGTGTAGTAACGAAAGATTGCCAAATGCACCCAAACACTATGAAACGGACCAAAACAAGAGTTTAGGGTCCACTTGGTTGGATCGGGTGTGTTCATTGCGAAAAATTCCAAGGCGACTTCTTGGCACGTACTTGTGCGTTAATTGCACCGGTTCAACCTATTTTGCACCAAGTTTTGTGTAGTAACGAAAGATTGCCAAATGCACACAAACACTATGAAACGGACCAAAACAAGAGTTTAGGGTCCACTTGGTTGGATCGGGTGTGTTCATTGCGAAAAATTCCAAGGCGACTTCTTGGCACGTACTTGTGCGTTAATTGCACCGGTTCAACCTATTTTGCACCAAGTTTTGTGTAGTAACGAAAGATTGCCAAATGCAGCCAAACACTATGAAACACACCAAAACATGAGTTTAGGGTCCAATGGGGTGGATCGGGTGGATTCGCTGCAAAAAAATCGGATGCGAATTCGTGGCACGAACTTTTGCATTAATTGCTCCAGTTCAGCCTGTTTTGCACCGAGTTTCATGCAGTAACAAAACAATCCAAAATGCACCCAAATACTACAAAACGCACCAATACATGAGTTAAGATTCCAATGAGGGGGATCGGGTGTGTCAATTGTAAAAAATTCCGATGCGACTTCATGGCACAAACTTGTGCATTAATTGCACCATTTCAACCCGTTTTGCATCGGGTTTCGTCTATTAACGAAACATTGCCAAATGCACCCAAACACTACGAAACACACAAAAACATGAGTTTAGGGATCAATTGGGTGGATCGGGTGCGTTCGTTTTAAAAATTCTGACGCGGCTTCATGGCACGAACTTGTGCATTAATTCTACCATTCCAGCCCGCATTGCATCGACTTTCGTGCAGTAACGAAACAATCCAAAATGCACCCAAACACTATGAAATGCACCAAATCATGTGTTTGCGGTCCAATGGGGTGTATCGGGTGCGTTCGTTGCGAAAAATTTCCGATGCGACTTCATAGCACAAACTTGTCCATTAATTGCACCAGTTCAACCTATTTTGCACCGAATTTCGTGTAGTAATGAAACATTGCCAAATGCACCCAACACTACGAAATGCTCCAAAACATGAGTTTGGGGTCCAATGGGCTGGATTGGGTGCGTTCGTTGCGAAAAATTCCGATGCGACTTTATGGCACAAACTTGTGCATTGATTGCACTAGTTCAACCCGTTTTGCACCAAGTTTCGTGTAGTAACGGAACATTGACAAATACACCCAAACACTACGAAACGCACAAAAACAAGAGTTTAGGGTCCAATGGGGTGGATCGGGTGCGTTCGTTGCGAAAAATTCTAATGCGACTTCAGTGGCACAAATTTGTGCATTAATTGCACCGGTTCAACCTATTTTGCACCAAGTTTTGTGTAGTAACGAAAGATTGCCAAATGCACCCAAACACTATGAAACGGACCTAAAACAAGAGTTTAGGGTCCACTTGGTTGGATCGGGTGTGTTCATTGCAGAAAACTCCAAGGCGACTTCATGGCACGAACTTGTGCATTAATTGCACCGGTTCAACCTATTTTGCACCAAGTTTTGTGTAGTAACGAAAGATTGCCAAATGCACCCAAACACTATGAAACAACCAAAACAAGAGTTTAGGGTCCACTTGGTTGGATCGGTGTGTTCATTCGCAAATTCCAAGGCGACTTCTTGGCACGTACTTGTGCGTTAATTGCACCGGTTTCAACTATTTTTGCACCAAGTTTTGTGTAGTAACGAAAGATTGCCAAATGCACACAAACACTATGAAATGCAGCAAAACATGAGTTTAGGGTCCACTGGTTGGATCGGGTGTGTTCATTGCCGAAAAATCAAAGCGACTTCGTGGCACGAACTTGTGCATTTATTGCACCGGTTCAACCTATTTTAAACCAAGTTTTGTGTAGTAACGAAAAGATTGCCAAATGCACCCAAACACTATGAAACGGACCAAACAAGAGTTTAGGGTCCACTTGGTTGGATCGGGTGCTGTTCATTGCGAAAAATTCCAAGGCGACTTCATGGCACGAACTTGTGCATTAATTACACCGGTTCAACCTATTTTGCACCAAGTTTTGTGTAGTAACGAAAGATTGCCAAATGCACACAAACACTATGAAACGGACCAAAACAAGAGTTTAGGGTCCACTTGGTTGGATCGGGTGTGTTCATTGCGAAAAATTCCAAGGTGACTTCTTGGCACGTACTTGTGCGTTAATTGCACCGGTTCAACCTATTTTGCACCAAGGTTTGTGTAGTAACGAAAGATTGCCAAATGCACCCAAACACTATGAAACACACCAAAACATGAGTTTAGGGTCCAATGGGGTGGATCGGGTGGATTCGCTGCAAAAAAATCGGATGCGAATTCGTGGCACGAACTTTTGCATTAATTGCTCCAGTTCAGCCTGTTTTACACTGAGTTTCATGCAGTAACAAAACAATCCAAAATGCACCCAAATACTACAAACGCACCAATACATGAGTTAAGATTCCAATGAGGGGGATCGGGTGTGTCAATTGTAAAAAATTCCGATGCGACTTCATGGCACAAACTTGTGCATTAATTGCACCATTTCAACCCGTTTTGCATCGGGTTTCGTCTATTAACGAAACATTGCCAAATGCACCCAAACACTACGAAACACAGAAAAACATGAGTTTAGGGATCAATTGGGTGGATCGGGTGCGTTCGTTTTAAAAATTCTGACGCGGCTTCATGGCACGAACTTGTGCATTAATTCTACCATTCCAGCCCGCATTGCATCGACTTTCGTGCAGTAACGAAACAATCCAAAATGCACCCAAACACTATGAAATGCACCAAATCATGTGTTTGCGGTCCAATGGGGTGTATCGGGTGCGTTCGTTGCGAAAAATTTCCGATGCGACTTCATAGCACAAACTTGTCCATTAATTGCACCAGTTCAACCTATTTTGCACCGAATTTCGTGTAGTAATGAAACATTGCCAAATGCACCCAACACTACGAAATGCTCCAAAACATGAGTTTGGGGTCCAATGGGCTGGATTGGGTGCGTTCGTTGCGAAAAATTCCGATGCGACTTTATGGCACAAACTTGTGCATTGATTGCACTAGTTCAACCCGTTTTGCACCAAGTTTCGTGTAGTAACGGAACATTGACAAATACACCCAAACACTACGAAACGCACAAAAACAAGAGTTTAGGGTCCAATGGGGTGGATCGGGTGCGTTCGTTGCGAAAAATTCTAATGCGACTTCGTGGCACAAATTTGTGCATTAATTGCACCGGTTCAACCTATTTTGCACCAAGTTTTGTGTAGTAACGAAAGATTGCCAAATGCACCCAAACACTATGAAACGGACCAAAACAAGAGTTTAGGGTCCACTTGGTTGGATCGGGTGTGTTCATTGCGAAAAAACTCCAAGGCGACTTCATGGCACGAACTTGTGCATTAATTGCACCGGTTCAACCTATTTTGCACCAAGTTTTGTGTAGTAACGAAAGATTGCCAAATGCACCCAAACACTATGAAACGGACCAAAACAAGAGTTTAGGGTCCACTTGGTTGGATCGGGTGTGTTCATTGCGAAAAATTCCAAGGCGACTTCTTGGCACGATACTTGTGCATTAATTGCACCGGTTCAACCTATTTTGCACCAAGTTTTGTGTAGTAACGAAAGATTGCCAAATGCACACAAACACTATGAAACGCAGCCAAAACATGAGTTTAGGGTCCACTTGGTTGGATCGGGTGTGTTCATTGCGAAAAATTCCAAGGCGACTTCTTGGCACGTACTTGTGCGTTAATTGCACCGGTTCAACCTATTTTGCACCAAGTTTTGTGTAGTAACGAAAGATTGCCAAATGCAGCCAAACACTATGAAACACACCAAAACATGAGTTTAGGGTCCAATGGGGTGGATCGGGTGGATTCGCTGCAAAAAAATCGGATGCGAATTCGTGGCACGAACTTTTGCATTAATTGCTCCAGATCAGCCTGTTTTGCACCGAGTTTTATGCAGTAACAAAACAATCCAAAATGCACCCAAATACTACAAAACGCAACAATACATGAGTTAAGATTCCAATGAGGGGGATCGGGTGTGTCAATTGTAAAAAATTCCGATGCGACTTCATGGCACAAACTTGTGCATTAATTGCACCATTTCAACCCTTTTTGCATCGGGTTTCGTCTATTAACGAAACATTGCCAAATGCACCCAAACACTACGAAACACAGAAAAACATGAGTTTAGGGATCAATTGGGTCGATCGGGTGCGTTCGTTTTTAAAAATTCTGACGCGGCTTCATGGCACGAACTTGTGCATTAATTCTACCATTCCAGCCCGCATTGCATCGACTTTCGTGCAGTAACGAAACAATCCAAAATGCACCCAAACACTATGAAATGCACCAAATCATGTGTTTGCGGTCCAATGGGGTGTATCGGGTGCGTTCGTTGCGAAAAATTTCCGATGCGACTTCATAGCACAAACTTGTCCATTAATTGCACCAGTTCAACCTATTTTGCACCGAATTTCGTGTAGTAATGAAACATTGCCAAATGCACCCAACACTACGAAATGCTCCAAAACATGAGTTTGGGGTCCAATGGGCTGGATTGGGTGCGTTCGTTGCGAAAAATTCCGATGCGACTTTATGGCACAAACTTGTGCATTGATTGCACTAGTTCAACCCGTTTTGCACCAAGTTTCGTGTAGTAACTGGAACATTGACAAATACACCCAAACACTACGAAACGCACAAAAACAAGAGTTTAGGGTCCAATGGGGTGGATCGGGTGCGTTCGTTGCGAAAAATTCTAATGCGACTTCGTGGCACAAATTTGTGCATTAATTGCACCGGTTCAACCTATTTTGCACCAAGTTTTGTGTAGTAACGAAAGATTGCCAAATGCACCCAAACACTATGAAACGGACCTAAAACAAGAGTTTAGGGTCCACTTGGTTGGATCGGGTGTGTTCATTGCGAAAAATTCCAAGGCGACTTCATGGCACGAACTTGTGCATTAATTGCACCGGTTCAACCTATTTTGCACCAAGTTTTGTGTAGTAACGAAAGATTGCCAAATGCACCCAAACACTATGAAACAGACCAAAACAAGAGTTTAGGGTCCACTTGGTTGGATCGGGTGTGTTCATTGCGCAAAATTCCAAGGCGACTTCATGGCACGAACTTGTGCATTAATTGCACCGGTTCAACCTATTTTGCACCAAGTTTTGTGTAGTAATGAAAGATTGCCAAATGCACCCAAACACTATGAAACGGACCAAAACAAGAGTTTAGGGTCCACTTGGTTGGATCGGGTGTGTTCATTGCGAAAAATTCCAAGGCGACTTCTTGGCACGTACTTGTGCATTATTGCACCGGTTCAACCTATTTTGCACCAAGTTTTGTGTAGTAACGAAAGATTGCCAAATGCACACAAACACTATGAAACGCAGCAAAACAAGAGTTTAGGGTCCACTTGGTTGGATCGGGTGTGTTCATTGCGAAAAATTCCAAGGCGACTTCGTGGCACGAACTTGTGCATTAATTGCACCGGTTCAACCTATTTTGCACCAAGTTTTGTGTAGTAACGAAAGATTGCCAAATGCACACAAACACTATGAAACGGACCAAAACAAGAGTTTAGGGTCCACTTGGTTGGATCGGGTGTGTTCATTGCGAAAAATTCCAAGGCGACTTCTTGGCACGTACTTGTGCGTTAATTGCACCGGTTCAACCTATTTTGCACCAAGTTTTGTGTAGTAACGAAAGATTGCCAAATGCAGCCCAAACACTATGAAACACACCAAAACATGAGTTTAGGGTCCAATGGGGTGGATCGGGTGGATTCGCTGCAAAAAAATCGGATGCGAATTCGTGGCACGAACTTTTGCATTAATTGCTCCAGTTCAGCCTGTTTTGCACCTGAGTTTCATGCAGTAACAAAACAATCCAAAATGCACCCAAATACTACAAAACGCACCAATACATGAGTTAAGATTCCAATGAGGGGGATCGGGTGTGTCAATTGTAAAAAATTCCGATGCGACTTCATGGCACAAACTTGTGCATTAATTGCACCATTTCAACCCTTTTTGCATCGGGTTTCGTCTATTAACGAAACATTGCCAAATGCACCCAAACACTACGAAACACAGAAAAACATGAGTTTAGGGATCAATTGGGTCGATCGGGTGCGTTCGTTTTTAAAAATTCTGACGCGGCTTCATGGCACGAACTTGTGCATTAATTCTACCATTCCAGCCCGCATTGCATCGACTTTCGTGCAGTAACGAAACAATCCAAAATGCACCCAAACACTATGAAATGCACCAAATCATGTGTTTGCGGTCCAATGGGGTGTATCGGGTGCGTTCGTTGCGAAAAATTTCCGATGCGACTTCATAGCACAAACTTGTCCATTAATTGCACCAGTTCAACCTATTTTGCACCGAATTTCGTGTAGTAATGAAACATTGCCAAATGCACCCAACACTACGAAATGCTCCAAAACATGAGTTTGGGGTCCAATGGGCTGGATTGGGTGCGTTCGTTGCGAAAAATTCCGATGCGACTTTATGGCACAAACTTGTGCATTGATTGCACTAGTTCAACCCGTTTTGCACCAAGTTTCGTGTAGTAATGGAACATTGACAAATACACCCAAACACTACGAAACGCACAAAAACAAGAGTTTAGGGTCCAATGGGGTGGATCGGGTGCGTTCGTTGCGAAAAATTCTAATGCGACTTCGTGGCACAAATTTGTGCATTAATTGCACCGGTTCAACCTATTTTGCACCAAGTTTTGTGTAGTAACGAAAGATTGCCAAATGCACCCAAACACTATGAAACGGACCTAAAACAAGAGTTTAGGGTCCACTTGGTTGGATCGGGTGTGTTCATTGCGAAAAACTCCAAGGCGACTTCATGGCACGAACTTGTGCATTAATTGCACCGGTTCAACCTATTTTGCACCAAGTTTTGTGTAGTAACGAAAGATTGCCAAATGCACCCAAACACTATGAAACAGACCAAAACAAGAGTTTAGGGTCCACTTGGTTGGATCGGGTGTGTTCATTGCGCAAAATTCCAAGGCGACTTCTTGGCACGTACTTGTGCGTTAATTGCACCGGTTCAACCTATTTTGCACCAAGTTTTGTGTAGTAACGAAAGATTGCCAAATGCACACAAACACTATGAAATGCAGCAAAACATGAGTTTAGGGTCCACTTGGTTGGATCGGGTGTGTTCATTGCGAAAAATTCAAAGGCGACTTCGTGGCACGAACTTGTGCATTTATTGCACCGGTTCAACCTATTTTAAACCAAGTTTTGTGTAGTAACGAAAGATTGCCAAATGCACCCAAACACTATGAAACGGACCAAAACAAGAGTTTAGGGTCCACTTGGTTGGATCGGGTGCGTTCATTGCGAAAAATTCCAAGGCGACTTCATGGCACGAACTTGTGCATTAATTACACCGGTTCAACCTATTTTGCACCAAGTTTTGTGTAGTAACGAAAGATTGCCAAATGCACACAAACACTATGAAACGGACCAAAACAAGAGTTTAGGGTCCACTTGGTTGGATCGGGTGTGTTCATTGCGAAAAATTCCAAGGCTGACTTCTTGGCACGTACTTGTGCGTTAATTGCACCGGTTCAACCTATTTTGCACCAAGGTTTGTGTAGTAACGAAAGATTGCCAAATGCAGCCCAAACACTATGAAACACACCAAAACATGAGTTTAGGGTCCAATGGGGTGGATCGGGTGGATTCGCTGCAAAAAAATCGGATGCGAATTCGTGGCACGAACTTTTGCATTAATTGCTCCAGTTCAGCCTGTTTTACACTGAGTTTCATGCAGTAACAAAACAATCCAAAATGCACCCAAATACTACAAAACGCACCAATACATGAGTAAGATTCCAATGAGGGGGATCGGGTGTGTCAATTGTAAAAAATTCCGATGCGACTTCATGGCACAAACTTGTGCATTAATTGCACCATTTCAACCCGTTTTGCATCGGGTTTCGTCTATTAACGAAACATTGCCAAATGCACCCAAACACTACGAAACACAGAAAAACATGAGTTTAGGGATCAATTGGGTCGATCGGGTGCGTTCGTTTTAAAAATTCTGACGCGGCTTCATGGCACGAACTTGTGCATTAATTCTACCATTCCAGCCCGCATTGCATCGACTTTCGTGCAGTAACGAAACAATCCAAAATGCACCCAAACACTATGAAATGCACCAAATCATGTGTTTGCGGTCCAATGGGGTGTATCGGGTGCGTTCGTTGCGAAAAATTTCCGATGCGACTTCATAGCACAAACTTGTCCATTAATTGCACCAGTTCAACCTATTTTGCACCGAATTTCGTGTAGTAATGAAACATTGCCAAATGCACCCAACACTACGAAATGCTCCAAAACATGAGTTTGGGGTCCAATGGGCTGGATTGGGTGCGTTCGTTGCGAAAAATTCCGATGCGACTTTATGGCACAAACTTGTGCATTGATTGCACTAGTTCAACCCGTTTTGCACCAAGTTTCGTGTAGTAACGGAACATTGACAAATACACCCAAACACTACGAAACGCACAAAAACAAGAGTTTAGGGTCCAATGGGGTGGATCGGGTGCGTTCGTTGCGAAAAATTCTAATGCGACTTCGTGGCACAAATTTGTGCATTAATTGCACCGGTTCAACCTATTTTGCACCAAGTTTTGTGTAGTAACGAAAGATTGCCAAATGCACCCAAACACTATGAAACGGACCTAAAACAAGAGTTTAGGGTCCACTTGGTTGGATCGGGTGTGTTCATTGCGAAAAACTTCCAAGGCGACTTCATGGCACGAACTTGTGCATTAATTGCACCGGTTCAACCTATTTTGCACCAAGTTTTGTGTAGTAACGAAAGATTGCCAAATGCACCCAAACACTATGAAACAGACCAAAACAAGAGTTTAGGGTCCACTTGGTTGGATCGGGTGTGTTCATTGCGCAAAATTCCAAGGCGACTTCTTGGCACGTACTTGTGCGTTAATTGCACCGGTTCAACCTATTTTGCACCAAGTTTTGTGTAGTAACGAAAGATTGCCAAATGCACCCAAACACTATGAAACGCAGCCAAAACATGAGTTTAGGGTCCACTTGGTTGGATCGGGTGTGTTCATTGCGAAAAATTCCAAGGCGACTTCGTGGCACGAACTTGTGCATTAATTGCACCGGTTCAACCTATTTTGCACCAAGTTTTGTGTAGTAACGAAAGATTGCCAAATGCACCCAAACACTATGAAACGGACCAAAACAAGAGTTTAGGGTCCACTTGGTTGGATCGGGTGTGTTCATTGCGAAAAATTCCAAGGCGACTTCTTGGCACGTACTTGTGCGTTAATTGCACCGGTTCAACCTATTTTGCACCAAGTTTTGTGTAGTAACGAAAGATTGCCAAATGCAGCCAAACACTATGAAACACACCAAAACATGAGTTTAGGGTCCAATGGGGTGGATCGGGTGGATTCGCTGCAAAAAAATCGGATGCGAATTCGTGGCACGAACTTTTGCATTAATTGCTCCAGTTCAGCCTGTTTTGCACCGAGTTTATGCAGTAACAAAACAATCCAAAATGCACCCAAATACTACAAAACGCAACAATACATGAGTTAAGATTCCAATGAGGGGGATCGGGTGTGTCAATTGTAAAAAATTCCGATGCGACTTCATGGCACAAACTTGTGCATTAATTGCACCATTTCAACCCTTTTTGCATCGGGTTTCGTCTATTAACGAAACATTGCCAAATGCACCCAAACACTACGAAACACAGAAAAACATGAGTTTAGGGATCAATTGGGTCGATCGGGTGCGTTCGTTTTTAAAAATTCTGACGCGGCTTCATGGCACGAACTTGTGCATTAATTCTACCATTCCAGCCCGCATTGCATCGACTTTCGTGCAGTAACGAAACAATCCAAAATGCACCCAAACACTATGAAATGCACCAAATCATGTGTTTGCGGTCCAATGGGGTGTATCGGGTGCGTTCGTTGCGAAAAATTTCCGATGCGACTTCATAGCACAAACTTGTCCATTAATTGCACCAGTTCAACCTATTTTGCACCGAATTTCGTGTAGTAATGAAACATTGCCAAATGCACCCAACACTACGAAATGCTCCAAAACATGAGTTTGGGGTCCAATGGGCTGGATTGGGTGCGTTCGTTGCGAAAAATTCCGATGCGACTTTATGGCACAAACTTGTGCATTGATTGCACTAGTTCAACCCGTTTTGCACCAAGTTTCGTGTAGTAACGGAACATTGACAAATACACCCAAACACTACGAAACGCACAAAAACAAGAGTTTAGGGTCCAATGGGGTGGATCGGGTGCGTTCGTTGCGAAAAATTCTAATGCGACTTCGTGGCACAAATTTGTGCATTAATTGCACCGGTTCAACCTATTTTGCACCAAGTTTTGTGTAGTAACGAAAGATTGCCAAATGCACCCAAACACTATGAAACGGACCTAAAACAAGAGTTTAGGGTCCACTTGGTTGGATCGGGTGTGTTCATTGCGAAAAACTTCCAAGGCGACTTCATGGCACGAACTTGTGCATTAATTGCACCGGTTCAACCTATTTTGCACCAAGTTTTGTGTAGTAACGAAAGATTGCCAAATGCACCCAAACACTATGAAACAGACCAAAACAAGAGTTTAGGGTCCACTTGGTTGGATCGGGTGTGTTCATTGCGCAAAATTCCAAGGCGACTTCATGGCACGTAACTTGTGCAGTTAATTGCACCGGTTCAACCTATTTTGCACCAAGTTTTGTGTAGTAACGAAAGATTGCCAAATGCACCCAAACACTATGAAACGGACCAAAACATGAGTTTAGGGTCCACTTGGTTGGATCGGGTGTGTTCATTGCGAAAAATTCCAAGGCGACTTCGTGGCACGAACTTGTGCATTTAATTGCACCGGTTCAACCTATTTTGCACCAAGTTTTGTGTAGTAACGAAAGATTGCCAAATGCACCCAAACACTATGAAACGGACCAAAACAAGAGTTTAGGGTCCACTTGGTTGGATCGGGTGTGTTCATTGCGAAAAATTCCAAGGCGACTTCGTGGCACGAACTTGTGCATTAATTACACCGGTTCAACCTATTTTGCACCAAGTTTTGTGTAGTAACGAAAGATTGCCAAATGCACACAAACACTATGAAACGGACCAAAACAAGAGTTTAGGGTCCACTTGGTTGGATCGGGTGTGTTCATTGCGAAAAATTCCAAGGTGACTTCTTGGCACGTACTTGTGCGTTAATTGCACCGGTTCAACCTATTTTGCACCAAGTTTTGTGTAGTAACGAAAGATTGCCAAATGCAGCCCAAACACTATGAAACACACCAAAACATGAGTTTAGGGTCCAATGGGGTGGATCGGGTGGATTCGCTGCAAAAAAATCGGATGCGAATTCGTGGCACGAACTTTTGCATTAATTGCTCCAGTTCAGCCTGTTTTACACTGAGTTTCATGCAGTAACAAAACAATCCAAAATGCACCCAAATACTACAAAACGCAACAATACATGAGTAAAGATTCCAATGAGGGGGATCGGGTGTGTCAATTGTAAAAAATTCCGATGCGACTTCATGGCACAAACTTGTGCATTAATTGCACCATTTCAACCCTTTTTGCATCGGGTTTCGTCTATTAACGAAACATTGCCAAATGCACCCAAACACTACGAAACACAGAAAAACATGAGTTTAGGGATCAATTGGGTCGATCGGGTGCGTTCGTTTTTAAAAATTCTGACGCGGCTTCATGGCACGAACTTGTGCATTAATTCTACCATTCCAGCCCGCATTGCATCGACTTTCGTGCAGTAACGAAACAATCCAAAATGCACCCAAACACTATGAAATGCACCAAATCATGTGTTTGCGGTCCAATGGGGTGTATCGGGTGCGTTCGTTGCGAAAAATTTCCGATGCGACTTCATAGCACAAACTTGTCCATTAATTGCACCAGTTCAACCTATTTTGCACCGAATTTCGTGTAGTAATGAAACATTGCCAAATGCACCCAACACTACGAAATGCTCCAAAACATGAGTTTGGGGTCCAATGGGCTGGATTGGGTGCGTTCGTTGCGAAAAATTCCGATGCGACTTTATGGCACAAACTTGTGCATTGATTGCACTAGTTCAACCCGTTTTGCACCAAGTTTCGTGTAGTAACGGAACATTGACAAATACACCCAAACACTACGAAACGCACAAAAACAAGAGTTTAGGGTCCAATGGGGTGGATCGGGTGCGTTCGTTGCGAAAAATTCTAATGCGACTTCGTGGCACAAATTTGTGCATTAATTGCACCGGTTCAACCTATTTTGCACCAAGTTTTGTGTAGTAACGAAAGATTGCCAAATGCACCCAAACACTATGAAACGGACCTAAAACAAGAGTTTAGGGTCCACTTGGTTGGATCGGGTGTGTTCATTGCGAAAAACTCCAAGGCGACTTCATGGCACGAACTTGTGCATTAATTGCACCGGTTCAACCTATTTTGCACCAAGTTTTGTGTAGTAACGAAAGATTGCCAAATGCACCCAAACACTATGAAACAGACCAAAACAAGAGTTTAGGGTCCACTTGGTTGGATCGGGTGTGTTCATTGCGCAAAATTCCAAGGCGACTTCTTGGCACGTACTTGTGCGTTAATTGCACCGGTTCAACCTATTTTGCACCAAGTTTTGTGTAGTAACGAAAGATTGCCAAATGCACCCAAACACTATGAAACGGACCAAAACATGAGTTTAGGGTCCACTTGGTTGGATCGGGTGTGTTCATTGCGAAAAATTCCAAGGCGACTTCGTGGCACGATACTTGTGCATTAATTGCACCGGTTCAACCTATTTTGCACCAAGTTTTGTGTAGTAACGAAAGATTGCCAAATGCACCCAAACACTATGAAACGGACCAAAACAAGAGTTTAGGGTCCACTTGGTTGGATCGGGTGTGTTCATTGCGAAAAATTCCAAGGCGACTTCTTGGCACGTACTTGTGCGTTAATTGCACCGGTTCAACCTATTTTGCACCAAGTTTTGTGTAGTAACGAAAGATTGCCAAATGCAGCCAAACACTATGAAACACACCAAAACATGAGTTTAGGGTCCAATGGGGTGGATCGGGTGGATTCGCTGCAAAAAAATCGGATGCGAATTCGTGGCACGAACTTTTGCATTAATTGCTCCAGTTCAGCCTGTTTTACACTGAGTTTCATGCAGTAACAAAACAATCCAAAATGCACCCAAATACTACAAAACGCAACAATACATGAGTAAAGATTCCAATGAGGGGATCGGGTGTGTCAATTGTAAAAAATTCCGATGCGACTTCATGGCACAAACTTGTGCATTAATTGCACCATTTCAACCCTTTTTGCATCGGGTTTCGTCTATTAACGAAACATTGCCAAATGCACCCAAACACTACGAAACACAGAAAAACATGAGTTTAGGGATCAATTGGGTCGATCGGGTGCGTTCGTTTTTAAAAATTCTGACGCGGCTTCATGGCACGAACTTGTGCATTAATTCTACCATTCCAGCCCGCATTGCATCGACTTTCGTGCAGTAACGAAACAATCCAAAATGCACCCAAACACTATGAAATGCACCAAATCATGTGTTTGCGGTCCAATGGGGTGTATCGGGTGCGTTCGTTGCGAAAAATTTCCGATGCGACTTCATAGCACAAACTTGTCCATTAATTGCACCAGTTCAACCTATTTTGCACCGAATTTCGTGTAGTAATGAAACATTGCCAAATGCACCCAACACTACGAAATGCTCCAAAACATGAGTTTGGGGTCCAATGGGCTGGATTGGGTGCGTTCGTTGCGAAAAATTCCGATGCGACTTTATGGCACAAACTTGTGCATTGATTGCACTAGTTCAACCCGTTTTGCACCAAGTTTCGTGTAGTAACGGAACATTGACAAATACACCCAAACACTACGAAACGCACAAAAACAAGAGTTTAGGGTCCAATGGGGTGGATCGGGTGCGTTCGTTGCGAAAAATTCTAATGCGACTTCGTGGCACAAATTTGTGCATTAATTGCACCGGTTCAACCTATTTTGCACCAAGTTTTGTGTAGTAACGAAAGATTGCCAAATGCACCCAAACACTATGAAACGGACTAAAACAAGAGTTTAGGGTCCACTTGGTTGGATCGGGTGTGTTCATTGCGAAAAACTCCAAGGCGACTTCATGGCACGAACTTGTGCATTAATTGCACCGGTTCAACCTATTTTGCACCAAGTTTTGTGTAGTAACGAAAGATTGCCAAATGCACCCAAACACTATGAAACAGACCAAAACAAGAGTTTAGGGTCCACTTGGTTGGATCGGGTGTGTTCATTGCGCAAAATTCCAAGGCGACTTCTTGGCACGTACTTGTGCGTTAATTGCACCGGTCCAACCTATTTTGCACCAAGTTTTGTGTAGTAACGAAAGATTGCCAAATGCACACAAACACTATGAAATGCAGCAAAACATGAGTTTAGGGTCCACTTGGTTGGATCGGGTGTGTTCATTGCGAAAAATTCAAAGGCGACTTCGTGGCACGAACTTGTGCATTTATTGCACCGGTTCAACCTATTTTAACCAAGTTTTGTGTAGTAACGAAAGATTGCCAAATGCACCCAAACACTATGAAACGGACCAAAACAAGAGTTTCAGGGTCCACTTGGTTGGATCGGGTGTGTTCATTGCGAAAAATTCCAAGGCGACTTCGTGGCACGAACTTGTGCATTAATTACACCGGTTCAACCTATTTTGCACCAAGTTTTGTGTAGTAACGAAAGATTGCCAAATGCACACAAACACTATGAAACGGACCAAAACAAGAGTTTAGGGTCCACTTGGTTGGATCGGGTGTGTTCATTGCGAAAAATTCCAAGGTGACTTCTTGGCACGTACTTGTGCGTTAATTGCACCGGTTCAACCTATTTTGCACCAAGGTTTGTGTAGTAACGAAAGATTGCCAAATGCAGCCAAACACTATGAAACACACCAAAACATGAGTTTAGGGTCCAATGGGGTGGATCGGGTGGATTCGCTGCAAAAAAATCGGATGCGAATTCGTGGCACGAACTTTTGCATTAATTGCTCCAGTTCAGCCTGTTTTACACTGAGTTTCATGCAGTAACAAAACAATCCAAAATGCACCCAAATACTACAAAACGCAACAATACATGAGTAAGATTCCAATGAGGGGGATCGGGTGTGTCAATTGTAAAAAATTCCGATGCGACTTCATGGCACAAACTTGTGCATTAATTGCACCATTTCAACCCTTTTTGCATCGGGTTTCGTCTATTAACGAAACATTGCCAAATGCACCCAAACACTACGAAACACAGAAAAACATGAGTTTAGGGATCAATTGGGTCGATCGGGTGCGTTCGTTTTTAAAAATTCTGACGCGGCTTCATGGCACGAACTTGTGCATTAATTCTACCATTCCAGCCCGCATTGCATCGACTTTCGTGCAGTAACGAAACAATCCAAAATGCACCCAAACACTATGAAATGCACCAAATCATGTGTTTGCGGTCCAATGGGGTGTATCGGGTGCGTTCGTTGCGAAAAATTTCCGATGCGACTTCATAGCACAAACTTGTCCATTAATTGCACCAGTTCAACCTATTTTGCACCGAATTTCGTGTAGTAATGAAACATTGCCAAATGCACCCAACACTACGAAATGCTCCAAAACATGAGTTTGGGGTCCAATGGGCTGGATTGGGTGCGTTCGTTGCGAAAAATTCCGATGCGACTTTATGGCACAAACTTGTGCATTGATTGCACTAGTTCAACCCGTTTTGCACCAAGTTTCGTGTAGTAACGGAACATTGACAAATACACCCAAACACTACGAAACGCACAAAAACAAGAGTTTAGGGTCCAATGGGGTGGATCGGGTGCGTTCGTTGCGAAAAATTCTAATGCGACTTCGTGGCACAAATTTGTGCATTAATTGCACCGGTTCAACCTATTTTGCACCAAGTTTTGTGTAGTAACGAAAGATTGCCAAATGCACCCAAACACTATGAAACGGACTAAAACAAGAGTTTAGGGTCCACTTGGTTGGATCGGGTGTGTTCATTGCGAAAAACTCCAAGGCGACTTCATGGCACGAACTTGTGCATTAATTGCACCGGTTCAACCTATTTTGCACCAAGTTTTGTGTAGTAACGAAAGATTGCCAAATGCACCCAAACACTATGAAACAGACCAAAACAAGAGTTTAGGGTCCACTTGGTTGGATCGGGTGTGTTCATTGCGCAAAATTCCAAGGCGACTTCTTGGCACGTACTTGTGCGTTAATTGCACCGGTCCAACCTATTTTGCACCAAGTTTTGTGTAGTAACGAAAGATTGCCAAATGCACACAAACACTATGAAATGCAGCAAAACATGAGTTTAGGGTCCACTTGGTTGGATCGGGTGTGTTCATTGCGAAAAATTCAAAGGCGACTTCGTGGCACGAACTTGTGCATTTATTGCACCGGTTCAACCTATTTTAAACCAAGTTTTGTGTAGTAACGAAAGATTGCCAAATGCACCCAAACACTATGAAACGGACCAAAACAAGAGTTCAGGGTCCACTTGGTTGGATCGGGTGCGTTCATTGCGAAAAATTCCAAGGCGACTTCGTGGCACGAACTTGTGCATTAATTACACCGGTTCAACCTATTTTGCACCAAGTTTTGTGTAGTAACGAAAGATTGCCAAATGCACACAAACACTATGAAACGGACCAAAACAAGAGTTTAGGGTCCACTTGGTTGGATCGGGTGTGTTCATTGCGAAAAATTCCAAGGTGACTTCTTGGCACGTACTTGTGCGTTAATTGCACCGGTTCAACCTATTTTGCACCAAGGTTTGTGTAGTAACGAAAGATTGCCAAATGCAGCCAAACACTATGAAACACACCAAAACATGAGTTTAGGGTCCAATGGGGTGGATCGGGTGGATTCGCTGCAAAAAAATCGGATGCGAATTCGTGGCACGAACTTTTGCATTAATTGCTCCAGTTCAGCCTGTTTTACACTGAGTTTCATGCAGTAACAAAACAATCCAAAATGCACCCAAATACTACAAAACGCAACAATACATGAGTAAAGATTCCAATGAGGGGGATCGGGTGTGTCAATTGTAAAAATTCCGATGCGACTTCATGGCACAAACTTGTGCATTAATTGCACCATTTCAACCCTTTTTGCATCGGGTTTCGTCTATTAACGAAACATTGCCAAATGCACCCAAACACTACGAAACACAGAAAAACATGAGTTTAGGGATCAATTGGGTCGATCGGGTGCGTTCGTTTTTAAAAATTCTGACGCGGCTTCATGGCACGAACTTGTGCATTAATTCTACCATTCCAGCCCGCATTGCATCGACTTTCGTGCAGTAACGAAACAATCCAAAATGCACCCAAACACTATGAAATGCACCAAATCATGTGTTTGCGGTCCAATGGGGTGTATCGGGTGCGTTCGTTGCGAAAAATTTCCGATGCGACTTCATAGCACAAACTTGTCCATTAATTGCACCAGTTCAACCTATTTTGCACCGAATTTCGTGTAGTAATGAAACATTGCCAAATGCACCCAACACTACGAAATGCTCCAAAACATGAGTTTGGGGTCCAATGGGCTGGATTGGGTGCGTTCGTTGCGAAAAATTCCGATGCGACTTTATGGCACAAACTTGTGCATTGATTGCACTAGTTCAACCCGTTTTGCACCAAGTTTCGTGTAGTAACGGAACATTGACAAATACACCCAAACACTACGAAACGCACAAAAACAAGAGTTTAGGGTCCAATGGGGTGGATCGGGTGCGTTCGTTGCGAAAAATTCTAATGCGACTTCGTGGCACAAATTTGTGCATTAATTGCACCGGTTCAACCTATTTTGCACCAAGTTTTGTGTAGTAACGAAAGATTGCCAAATGCACCCAAACACTATGAAACGGACTAAAACAAGAGTTTAGGGTCCACTTGGTTGGATCGGGTGTGTTCATTGCGAAAAACTCCAAGGCGACTTCATGGCACGAACTTGTGCATTAATTGCACCGGTTCAACCTATTTTGCACCAAGTTTTGTGTAGTAACGAAAGATTGCCAAATGCACCCAAACACTATGAAACAGACCAAAACAAGAGTTTAGGGTCCACTTGGTTGGATCGGGTGTGTTCATTGCGCAAAATTCCAAGGCGACTTCTTGGCACGTACTTGTGCGTTAATTGCACCGGTCCAACCTATTTTGCACCAAGTTTTGTGTAGTAACGAAAGATTGCCAAATGCACACAAACACTATGAAATGCAGCAAAACATGAGTTTAGGGTCCACTTGGTTGGATCGGGTGTGTTCATTGCGAAAAATTCAAAGGCGACTTCGTGGCACGAACTTGTGCATTTATTGCACCGGTTCAACCTATTTTAAACCAAGTTTTGTGTAGTAACGAAAGATTGCCAAATGCACCCAAACACTATGAAACGGACCAAAACAAGAGTTCAGGGTCCACTTGGTTGGATCGGGTGCGTTCATTGCGAAAAATTCCAAGGCGACTTCGTGGCACGAACTTGTGCATTAATTACACCGGTTCAACCTATTTTGCACCAAGTTTTGTGTAGTAACGAAAGATTGCCAAATGCACACAAACACTATGAAACGGACCAAAACAAGAGTTTAGGGTCCACTTGGTTGGATCGGGTGTGTTCATTGCGAAAAATTCCAAGGTGACTTCTTGGCACGTACTTGTGCGTTAATTGCACCGGTTCAACCTATTTTGCACCAAGGTTTGTGTAGTAACGAAAGATTGCCAAATGCAGCCAAACACTATGAAACACACCAAAACATGAGTTTAGGGTCCAATGGGGTGGATCGGGTGGATTCGCTGCAAAAAAATCGGATGCGAATTCGTGGCACGAACTTTTGCATTAATTGCTCCAGTTCAGCCTGTTTTACACTGAGTTTCATGCAGTAACAAAACAATCCAAAATGCACCCAAATACTACAAAACGCAACAATACATGAGTAAAGATTCCAATGAGGGGGATCGGGTGTGTCAATTGTAAAAAATTCCGATGCGACTTCATGGCACAAACTTGTGCATTAATTGCACCATTTCAACCCTTTTTGCATCGGGTTTCGTCTATTAACGAAACATTGCCAAATGCACCCAAACACTACGAAACACAGAAAAACATGAGTTTAGGGATCAATTGGGTCGATCGGGTGCGTTCGTTTTTAAAAATTCTGACGCGGCTTCATGGCACGAACTTGTGCATTAATTCTACCATTCCAGCCCGCATTGCATCGACTTTCGTGCAGTAACGAAACAATCCAAAATGCACCCAAACACTATGAAATGCACCAAATCATGTGTTTGCGGTCCAATGGGGTGTATCGGGTGCGTTCGTTGCGAAAAATTTCCGATGCGACTTCATAGCACAAACTTGTCCATTAATTGCACCAGTTCAACCTATTTTGCACCGAATTTCGTGTAGTAATGAAACATTGCCAAATGCACCCAACACTACGAAATGCTCCAAAACATGAGTTTGGGGTCCAATGGGCTGGATTGGGTGCGTTCGTTGCGAAAAATTCCGATGCGACTTTATGGCACAAACTTGTGCATTGATTGCACTAGTTCAACCCGTTTTGCACCAAGTTTCGTGTAGTAACGGAACATTGACAAATACACCCAAACACTACGAAACGCACAAAAACAAGAGTTTAGGGTCCAATGGGGTGGATCGGGTGCGTTCGTTGCGAAAAATTCTAATGCGACTTCGTGGCACAAATTTGTGCATTAATTGCACCGGTTCAACCTATTTTGCACCAAGTTTTGTGTAGTAACGAAAGATTGCCAAATGCACCCAAACACTATGAAACGGAAAAACAAGAGTTTAGGGTCCACTTGGTTGGATCGGGTGTGTTCATTGCGAAAAACTCCAAGGCGACTTCATGGCACGAACTTGTGCATTAATTGCACCGGTTCAACCTATTTTGCACCAAGTTTTGTGTAGTAACGAAAGATTGCCAAATGCACCCAAACACTATGAAACAGACCAAAACAAGAGTTTAGGGTCCACTTGGTTGGATCGGGTGTGTTCATTGCGCAAAATTCCAAGGCGACTTCTTGGCACGTACTTGTGCGTTAATTGCACCGGTCAACCTATTTTGCACCAAGTTTTGTGTAGTAACGAAAGATTGCCAAATGCACACAAACACTATGAAATGCAGCAAAACATGAGTTTAGGGTCCACTTGGTTGGATCGGGTGTGTTCATTGCGAAAATTCAAGGCGACTTCGTGGCACGAACTTGTGCATTTATTGCACCGGTTCAACCTATTTTAAACCAAGTTTTGTGTAGTAACGAAAGATTGCCAAATGCACCCAAACACTATGAAACGGACCAAAACAAGAGTTCAGGGTCCACTTGGTTGGATCGGGTGCGTTCATTGCGAAAAATTCCAAGGCGACTTCGTGGCACGAACTTGTGCATTAATTACACCGGTTCAACCTATTTTGCACCAAGTTTTGTGTAGTAACGAAAGATTGCCAAATGCACACAAACACTATGAAACGGACCAAAACAAGAGTTTAGGGTCCACTTGGTTGGATCGGGTGTGTTCATTGCGAAAAATTCCAAGGTGACTTCTTGGCACGTACTTGTGCGTTAATTGCACCGGTTCAACCTATTTTGCACCAAGGTTTGTGTAGTAACGAAAGATTGCCAAATGCAGCCAAACACTATGAAACACACCAAAACATGAGTTTAGGGTCCAATGGGGTGGATCGGGTGGATTCGCTGCAAAAAAAATCGGATGCGAATTCGTGGCACGAACTTTTGCATTAATTGCTCCAGTTCAGCCTGTTTTACACTGAGTTTCATGCAGTAACAAAACAATCCAAAATGCACCCAAATACTACAAAACGCAACAATACATGAGTAAGATTCCAATGAGGGGGATCGGGTGTGTCAATTGTAAAAAATTCCGATGCGACTTCATGGCACAAACTTGTGCATTAATTGCACCATTTCAACCCTTTTTGCATCGGGTTTCGTCTATTAACGAAACATTGCCAAATGCACCCAAACACTACGAAACACAGAAAAACATGAGTTTAGGGATCAATTGGGTCGATCGGGTGCGTTCGTTTTTAAAAATTCTGACGCGGCTTCATGGCACGAACTTGTGCATTAATTCTACCATTCCAGCCCGCATTGCATCGACTTTCGTGCAGTAACGAAACAATCCAAAATGCACCCAAACACTATGAAATGCACCAAATCATGTGTTTGCGGTCCAATGGGGTGTATCGGGTGCGTTCGTTGCGAAAAATTTCCGATGCGACTTCATAGCACAAACTTGTCCATTAATTGCACCAGTTCAACCTATTTTGCACCGAATTTCGTGTAGTAATGAAACATTGCCAAATGCACCCAACACTACGAAATGCTCCAAAACATGAGTTTGGGGTCCAATGGGCTGGATTGGGTGCGTTCGTTGCGAAAAATTCCGATGCGACTTTATGGCACAAACTTGTGCATTGATTGCACTAGTTCAACCCGTTTTGCACCAAGTTTCGTGTAGTAACGGAACATTGACAAATACACCCAAACACTACGAAACGCACAAAAACAAGAGTTTAGGGTCCAATGGGGTGGATCGGGTGCGTTCGTTGCGAAAAATTCTAATGCGACTTCGTGGCACAAATTTGTGCATTAATTGCACCGGTTCAACCTATTTTGCACCAAGTTTTGTGTAGTAACGAAAGATTGCCAAATGCACCCAAACACTATGAAACGGACCTAAAACAAGAGTTTAGGGTCCACTTGGTTGGATCGGGTGTGTTCATTGCGAAAAACTCCAAGGCGACTTCATGGCACGAACTTGTGCATTAATTGCACCGGTTCAACCTATTTTGCACCAAGTTTTGTGTAGTAACGAAAGATTGCCAAATGCACCCAAACACTATGAAACAGACCAAAACAAGAGTTTAGGGTCCACTTGGTTGGATCGGGTGTGTTCATTGCGCAAAATTCCAAGGCGACTTCTTGGCACGTACTTGTGCGTTAATTGCACCGGTTCCAACCTATTTTGCACCAAGTTTTGTGTAGTAACGAAAGATTGCCAAATGCACACAAACACTATGAAATGCAGCAAAACATGAGTTTAGGGTCCACTTGGTTGGATCGGGTGTGTTCATTGCGAAAAATTCAAAGGCGACTTCGTGGCACGAACTTGTGCATTTATTGCACCGGTTCAACCTATTTTAAACCAAGTTTTGTGTAGTAACGAAAGATTGCCAAATGCACCCAAACACTATGAAACGGACCAAAACAAGAGTTCAGGGTCCACTTGGTTGGATCGGGTGCGTTCATTGCGAAAAATTCCAAGGCGACTTCGTGGCACGAACTTGTGCATTAATTACACCGGTTCAACCTATTTTGCACCAAGTTTTGTGTAGTAACGAAAGATTGCCAAATGCACACAAACACTATGAAACGGACCAAAACAAGAGTTTAGGGTCCACTTGGTTGGATCGGGTGTGTTCATTGCGAAAAATTCCAAGGTGACTTCTTGGCACGTACTTGTGCGTTAATTGCACCGGTTCAACCTATTTTGCACCAAGGTTTGCGTAGTAACGAAAGATTGCCAAATGCAGCCAAACACTATGAAACACACCAAAACATGAGTTTAGGGTCCAATGGGGTGGATCGGGTGGATTCGCTGGCAAAAAAAATCGGATGCGAATTCGTGGCACGAACTTTTGCATTAATTGCTCCAGTTCAGCCGTTTTACACGAGTTTTCATGCAGTAACAAAACAATCCAAAATGCACCCCAAATACTACAAAACGCAACTACATGAGTAAAGATT